>NW_028128852.1:0-221183 GCF_965231255.1 Vanellus vanellus
GTGGCAGCAAAATCTGGACGTTTGTCTTTTTTTGCTCCAGATACTCCGAAGTGAAAAAAGGTGCTTTTGAGGATAGAGTCCTCAGGAAAGCAGAGAGGGCCAAATTGTCTGGGGCATTTGAAGGGGTTCCAGGAGGCAGTGAGGACCAGCATCACTTTTCCCCGCTGGCACCTTTGCTGTGGCAGCAAAATCTGGACGTTTGTCTTTTTTGCTCCAGACAGCGCCGAAAGTGAAAAAAGGTGCTTTTGCGGATAGAGTCCTCAGGAAAGCAGAGAGGGCCAAATTGTCTGGGGCATTTGAAGGGGTTCCAGGAGGCAGTGAGGACCAGCATCACTTTTCCCCGCTGGCACTTTAGCTGTGGCAGCAAAATCTGGACGTTTGTCTTTTTTGCTCCAGACAGCGCCGAAAGTGAAAAAAGGTGCTTTTGCGGATAGAGTCCTCAGGAAAGCAGAGAGGGCCAAATTGTCTGGGGCATTTGAAGGGGTTCCAGGAGGCAGTGAGGACCAGCATCACTTTTCCCCGCTGGCACTTTAGCTGTGGCAGGAAAATCCGGACGTTTGTCTTTTTTGCTCCAGACAGCGCCGAAAGTGAAAAATGTGCTCTTGAGGATAGAGTGCGCAGGAAAGCAGAGAGGGCCAAATTGTATGGGGCATTTAAAGGGGTTCCAGGAGGCAGTGAGGACCAGCATCACTTTTCCCCGCTGGCACTTTAGCTGTGGCAGCAAAATCTGGACGTTTGTCTTTTTTGCTCCAGAGAGCGCCGAAAGTGAAAAAAGGTGCTTTTGCGGATAGAGTGCTCAGGAAAGCAGAGAGGGCCAAATTGTCTGGGGCATTTGAAGGGGTTCCAGGAGGCAGTGAGGACCAGCATCACTTTTCCCCGCTGGCACTTTAGCTGTGGCAGCAAAATCTGGACGTTTGTCTTTTTTGCTCCAGACAGCGCCGAAAGTGAAAAAAGGTGCTCTTGAGTATAGAGTGCGCAGGAAAGCAGAGAGGGCCAAATTGTATGGGGCATTTAAAGGGGTTCCAGGAGGCAGTGAGGACCAGCATCACTTTTCCCCGCTGGCACCTTTGCTGTGGCAGCAAAAGCTGGACGTTTGTCTTTTTTGCTCCAGACAGCGCCGAAAGTGAAAAAAGGTGCTTTTGAGGATAGAGTCCTCAGGAAAGCAGAGAGGGCCAAATTGTCTGGGGCATTTGAAGGGGTTCCAGGAGGCAGTGAGGACCAGCATCACTTTTCCCCGCTGGCACTTTAGCTGTGGCAGCAAAATCTGGACGTTTGTCTTTTTTGCTCCAGAGAGCGCCGAAAGTGAAAAAAGGTGCTTTTGAGGATAGAGTGCTCAGGAAAGCAGAGAGGGCCAAATTGTCTGGGGCATTTGAAGGGGTTCCAGGAGGCAGTGAGTGCCAGCATCACTTTTCCCCGCTGGCACTTTAGCTGTGGCAGCAAAATCTGGACGTTTGTCTTTTTTGCTCCAGACAGCGCCGAAAGTGAAAAAAGGTGCTTTGGCGGATAGAGTCCTCAGGAAAGCAGAGAGGGCCAAATTGTCTGGGGCATTTGAAGGGGTTCCAGGAGGCAGTGAGGACCAGCATCACTTTTCCCCGCTGGCACTTTAGCTGTGGCAGCAAAATCCGGACGTTTGTCTTTTTTGCTCCAGACAGCGCCGAAAGTGAAAAAAGGTGCTTTTGAGGATAGAGTGCGCAGGAAAGCAGAGAGGGCCAAATTGTATGGGGCATTTAAAGGGGTTCCAGGAGGCAGTGAGGACCAGCATCACTTTTCCCCGCTGGCACCTTTGCTGTGGCAGCAAAAGCTGGACGTTTGTCTTTTTTGCTCCAGAGAGCGCCGAAAGTGAAAAAAGGTGCTTTTGAGGATAGAGTCCTCAGGAAAGCAGAGAGGGCCAAATTGTCTGGGGCATTTGAAGGGGTTCCAGGAGGCAGTGAGGACCAGCATCACTTTTCCCCGCTGGCACTTTATCTGTGGCAGCAAAATCTGGACGTTTGTCTTTTTTGCTCCAGACAGCGCCGAAAGTGAAAAAAGGTGCTTTTGCGGATAGAGTCCTCAGGAAAGCAGAGAGGGCCAAATTGTCTGGGGCATTTGAAGGGGTTCCAGGGGGCAGTGAGGGCCAGCATCACTTTTCCCCGCTGGCACTTTAGCTGTGGCAGCAAAATCTGGACGTTTGTCTTTTTTGCTGCAGACAGCGCCGAAAGTGAAAAAAGGTGCTTTTGCGGATAGAGTCCTCAGGAAAGCAGAGAGGGCCAAATTGTCTGGGGCATTTGAAGGGGTTCCAGGAGGCAGTGAGGACCAGCATCACTTTTCCCCGCTGGCACTTTAGCTGTGGCAGCAAAATCTGGACGTTTGTCTTTTTTGCTCCAGACAGCGCCGAAAGTGAAAAAAGGTGCTTTTGCGGATAGAGTCCTCAGGAAAGCTGAGAGGGCCAAATTGTCTGGGGCATTTGAAGGGGTTCCAGGAGGCAGTGAGGACCAGCATCACTTTTCCCCGCTGGCACCTTTGCTGTGGCAGCAAAAGCTGGACGATTGTATTTTTTGCTCCAGAGAGCGCCAAAAGTGAAAAAAGGTGCTTTTGCGGATAGAGTCCTCAGGAAAGCAGAGAGGGCCAAATTGTCTGGGGCATTTGAAGGGGTTCCAGGAGGCAGTGAGGACCAGCATCACTTTTCCCCGCTGGCACCTTTGCTGTGGCAGCAAAAGCTGGACGTTTGTCTTTTTTGCTCCAGACAGCGCCGAAAGTGAAAAAAGGTGCTTTTTCGGATAGAGTGCTCAGGAAAGCAGAGAGGGCCAAATTGTCTGGGGCATTTGAAGGGGTTCCAGGAGGCAGTGAGGACCAGCATCACTTTTCCCCGCTGGCACCTTTGCTGTGGCAGCAAAATCTGGACGTTTGTCTTTTTTGCTCCAGACAGCGCCGAAAGTGAAAAAAGGTGCTTTTGCTGATAGAGTCCTCAGGAAAGCAGAGAGGGCCAAATTGTCTGGGGCATTTGAAGGGGTTCCAGGAGGCAGTGAGGGCCAGCATCACTTTTCCCCGCTGGCACTTTAGTTGTGGCAGCAAAATCTGGACGTTTGTCTTTTTTGCTCTAGACAGCGCCGAAAGTGAAAAAAGGTGCTTTTGAGGATAGAGTCCTCAGGAAAGCAGAGAGGGCCAAATTGTCTGGGGCATTTGAAGGGGTTCCAGGAGGCAGTGAGGACCAGCATGACTTTTCCCCGCTGGCACTTTAGCTGTGGCAGCAAAATCTGGACGTTTGTCTTTTTTGCTCCAGAGAGCGCCGAAAGTGAAAAAAGGTGCTTTTGCGGATAGAGTCCTCAGGAAAGCAGAGAGGGCCAAATTGTATGGGGCATTTAAAGGGGTTCCAGGAGGCAGTGAGGACCAGCATCACTTTTCCTCGCTGGCACCTTTGCTGTGGCAGCAAAAGCTGGACGTTTGTCTTTTTTGCTCCAGAGAGCGCCAAAAGTGAAAAAAGGTGCTTTTGAGGATAGAGTCCTCAGGAAAGCACAGAGGGCCAAATTGTCTGGGGCATTTGAAGGGGTTCCAGGAGGCAGTGAGGACCAGCATCACTTTTCCCCGCTGGCACCTTTGCTGTGGCAGCAAAAGCTGGACGTTTGTCTTTTTTGCTCCAGAGAGCGCCAAAAGTGAAAAAAGGTGCTTTTGAGGATAGAGTCCTCAGGAAAGCAGAGAGGGCCAAATTGTCTGGGGCATTTGAAGGGGTTCCAGGAGGCAGTGAGGACCAGCATCACTTTTCCCCGCTGGCACCTTTGCTGTGTCAGCAAAAGCTGGACGTTTGTCTTTTTTGCTCCAGAGAGCGCCGAAAGTGAAAAAAGGTGCTTTTGAGGATAGAGTCCTCAGGAAAGCAGAGAGGGCCAAATTGTCTGGGGCATTTGAAGGGGTTCCAGGAGGCAGTGAGGACCAGCATCACTTTTCCCCGCTGGCACCTTTGCTGTGGCAGCAAAAGCTGGACGTTTGTCTTTTTTGCTCCAGAGAGCACCAAAAGTGAAAAAAGGTGCTTTTGCGGATAGAGTCCTCAGGAAAGCAGAGAGGGCCAAATTGTCTGGGGCATTTGAAGGGGTTCCAGGAGGCAGTGAGGACCAGCATGACTTTTCCCCGCTGGCACTTTAGCTGTGGCAGCAAAATCTGGACATTTGTCTTTTTTGCTCCAGAGATCGCCGAAAGTGAAAAAAGGTGCTCTTGAGGATAGAGTGCGCAGGAAAGCAGAGAGGGCCAAATTGTCTGGGGCATTTAAAGGGGTTCCAGGAGGCAGTGAGAACCAGCATCACTTTTCCCCGCTGGCACCTTTGCTGTGGCAGCAAAAGCTGGACGTTTGTCTTTTTTGCTGCAGACAGCGCCGAAAGTGAAAAAAGGTGCTTTTGCGGATAGAGTCCTCAGGAAGACAGAGAGGGCCAAATTGTCTGGGGCATTTGAAGGGGTTCCAGGAGGCAGTGAGGGCCAGCATCACTTTTCCCCGCTGGCACTTTAGCTGTGGCAGCAAAAGCTGGACGTTTGTCTTTTTTGCTCCAGAGAGCGCCGAAAGTGAAAAAAGGTGCTTTTGCGGATAGAGTCCTCAGGAAAGCAGAGAGGGCCAAATTGTCTGGGGCATTTGAAGGGGTTCCAGGAGGCAGTGAGGACCAGCATCACTTTTCCCCGCTGGCACCTTTGCTGTGGCAGCAAAAGCTGGACGTTTGTCTTTTTTGCTCCAGACAGCGCCGAAAGTGAAAAAAGGTGCTTTTGCGGATAGAGTCCTCAGGAAAGCAGAGAGGGCCAAATTGTCTGGGGCATTTGAAGGGGTTCCAGGAGGCAGTGAGGACCAGCATCACTTTTCCCCGCTGGCACTTTAGCTGTGGCAGCAAAATCTGGACGTTTGTCTTTTTTGCTCCAGAGAGCGCCGAAAGTGAAAAAAGGTGCTTTTGAGGATAGAGTGCTCAGGAAAGCAGAGAGGGCCAAATTGTCTGGGGCATTTGAAGGGGTTCCAGGAGGCAGTGAGGACCAGCATCACTTTTCCCCACTGGCACTTTAGCTGTGGCAGCAAAAGCTGGACGTTTGTCTTTTTTGCTCCAGAGAGCGCCAAAAGTGAAAAAAGGTGCTTTTGAGGATAGAGTCCTCAGGAAAGCAGAGAGGGCCAAATTGTCTGGGGCATTTGAAGGGGTTCCAGGAGGCAGTGAGGACCAGCATCACTTTTCCCCGCTGGCACTTTAGCTGTGGCAGCAAAAGCTGGACGTTTGTATTTTTGCTCCAGAGAGCGCCGAAAGTGAAAAAAGGTGCTTTTGAGGATAGAGTCCTCAGGAAAGCAGAGAGGGCCAAATTGTCTGGGGCATTTGAAGGGGTTCCAGGAGGCAGTGAGGACCAGCATCACTTTTCCCCGCTGGCACCTTTGCTGTGGCAGCAAAAGCTGGACGTTTGTCTTTTTTGCTCCAGACAGCGCCGAAAGTGAAAAAAGGTGCTTTTGCGGATAGAGTCCTCAGGAAAGCAGAGAGGGCCAAATTGTATGGGGCATTTGAAGGGGTTCCAGGAGGCAGTGAGGACCAGCATCACTTTTCCCCGCTGGCACTTTAGCTGTGGCAGCAAAATCTGGACGTTTGTCTTTTTTGCTCCAGAGAGCGCCGAAAGTGAAAAAAGGTGCTTTTGAGGATAGAGTCCTCAGGAAAGCAGAGAGGGCCAAATTGTCTGGGGCATTTGAAGGGGTTCCAGGAGGCAGTGAGGACCAGCATCACTTTTCCCCGCTGGCACCTTTGCTGTGGCAGCAAAAGCTGGACGTTTGTCTTTTTTGCTCCAGACAGCGCCGAAAGTGAAAAAAGGTGCTTTTGCGGATAGAGTCCTCAGGAAAGCAGAGAGGGCCAAATTGTCTGGGGCATTTGAAGGGGTTCCAGGAGGCAGTGAGGGCCAGCATCACTTTTCCCCGCTGGCACTTTAGCTGTGGCAGCAAAATCTGGACGTTTGTCTTTTTTGCTCCAGATACTCCGAAAGTGAAAAAAGGTGCTTTTGAGGATAGAGTCCTCAGGAAAGCAGAGAGGGCCAAATTGTCTGGGGCATTTGAAGGGGTTCCAGGAGGCAGTGAGGACCAGCATCACTTTTCCCCGCTGGCACCTTTGCTGTGGCAGCAAAATCTGGACGTTTGTCTTTTTTGCTCCAGAGAGCGCCGAAAGTGAAAAAAGGTGCTTTTGCGGATAGAGTCCTCAGGAAAGCAGAGAGGGCCAAATTGTCTGGGGCATTTGAAGGGGTTCCAGGAGGCAGTGAGGACCAGCATCACTTTTCCCCGCTGGCACTTTAGCTGTGGCAGCAAAATCTGGACGTTTGTCTTTTTTGCTCCAGACAGCGCCGAAAGTGAAAAAAGGTGCTTTTGCGGATAGAGTCCTCAGGAAAGCAGAGAGGGCCAAATTGTCTGGGGCATTTGAAGGGGTTCCAGGAGGCAGTGAGGACCAGCATCACTTTTCCCCGCTGGCACTTTAGCTGTGGCAGGAAAATCCGGACGTTTGTCTTTTTTGCTCCAGACAGCGCCGAAAGTGAAAAATGTGCTCTTGAGGATAGAGTGCGCAGGAAAGCAGAGAGGGCCAAATTGTATGGGGCATTTAAAGGGGTTCCAGGAGGCAGTGAGGACCAGCATCACTTTTCCCCGCTGGCACCTTTGCTATGGCAGCAAAAGCTGGACGTTTGTCTTTTTTGCTCCAGACAGCGCCGAAAGTGAAAAAAGGTGCTTTTGAGGATAGAGTCCTCAGGAAAGCAGAGAGGGCCAAATTGTCTGGGGCATTTGAAGGGGTTCCAGGAGGCAGTGAGGACCAGCATCACTTTTCCCCGCTGGCACTTTAGCTGTGGCAGCAAAATCTGGACGTTTGTCTTTTTTGCTCCAGAGAGCGCCGAAAGTGAAAAAAGGTGCTTTTGAGGATAGAGTGCTCAGGAAAGCAGAGAGGGCCAAATTGTCTGGGGCATTTGAAGGGGTTCCAGGAGGCAGTGAGTGCCAGCATCACTTTTCCCCGCTGGCACTTTAGCTGTGGCAGCAAAATCTGGACGTTTGTCTTTTTTGCTCCAGACAGCGCCGAAAGTGAAAAAAGGTGCTTTGGCGGATAGAGTCCTCAGGAAAGCAGAGAGGGCCAAATTGTCTGGGGCATTTGAAGGGGTTCCAGGAGGCAGTGAGGACCAGCATCACTTTTCCCCGCTGGCACCTTTGCTGTGGCAGCAAAATATGGACGTTTGTCTTTTTTGCTCCAGAGAGCGCCGAAAGTGAAAAAAGGTGCTTTTGCGGATAGAGTCCTCAGGAAAGCAGAGAGGGCCAAATTGTCTGGGGCATTTGAAGGGGTTCCAGGAGGCAGTGAGGACCAGCATCACTTTTCCCCGCTGGCACTTTAGCTGTGGCAGCAAAATCTGGACGTTTGTCTTTTTTGCTCCAGACAGCGCCGAAAGTGAAAAAAGGTGCTTTGGCGGATAGAGTCCTCAGGAAAGCAGAGAGGGCCAAATTGTCTGGGGCATTTGAAGGGGTTCCAGGAGGCAGTGAGGACCAGCATCACTTTTCCCCGCTGGCACCTTTGCTGTGGCAGCAAAATATGGACGTTTGTCTTTTTTGCTCCAGAGAGCGCCGAAAGTGAAAAAAGGTGCTTTTGCGGATAGAGTCCTCAGGAAAGCAGAGAGGGCCAAATTGTCTGGGGCATTTGAAGGGGTTCCAGGAGGCAGTGAGGACCAGCATCACTTTTCCCCGCTGGCACTTTAGCTGTGGCAGCAAAATCTGGACGTTTGTCTTTTTTGCTCCAGAGAGCGCCGAAAGTGAAAAAAGGTGCTTTTGCGGATAGAGTCCTCAGGAAAGCAGAGAGGGCCAAATTGTCTGGGGCATTTGAAGGGGTTCCAGGAGGCAGTGAGGACCAGCATCACTTTTCCCCACTGGCACTTTAGCTGTGGCAGCAAAATCTGGACGTTTTTCTTTTTTGCTCCAGAGAGCGCCGAAAGTGAAAAAAGGTGCTTTTGCGGATAGAGTCCTCAGGAAAGCAGAGAGGGCCAAATTGTCTGGGGCATTTGAAGGGGTTCCAGGAGGCAGTGAGGACCAGCATCACTTTTCCCCGCTGGCACTTTAGCTGTGGCAGCAAAATCCGGACGTTTGTCTTTTTTGCTCCAGAGAGCGCCGAAAGTGAAAAAAGGTGCTCTTGAGGATAGAGTGCGCAGGAAAGCAGAGAGGGCCAAATTGTATGGGGCATTTAAAGGGGTTCCAGGAGGCAGTGAGGACCAGCATCACTTTTCCCCGCTGGCACCTTTGCTGTGGCAGTAAAAGCTGGACGTTTGTCTTTTTTGCTCCAGACAGCGCCGAAAGTGAAAAAAGGTGCTTTTGAGGATAGAGTCCTCAGGAAAGCAGAGAGGGCCAAATTGTCTGGGGCATTTGAAGGGGTTCCAGGAGGCAGTGAGGACCAGCATCACTTTTCCCCGCTGGCACTTTAGCTGTGGCAGCAAAATCTGGACGTTTGTCTTTTTTGCTCCAGAGAGCGCCGAAAGTGAAAAAAGGTGCTTTTGAGGATAGAGTCCTCAGGAAGGCAGAGAGGGCCAAATTGTCTGGGGCATTTGAAGGGGTTCCAGGAGGCAGTGAGTGCCAGCATCACTTTTCCCCGCTGGCACTTTAGCTGTGGCAGCAAAATCTGGACGTTTGTCTTTTTTGCTCCAGACAGCGCCGAAAGTGAAAAAAGGTGCTTTGGCGGATAGAGTCCTCAGGAAAGCAGAGAGGGCCAAATTGTCTGGGGCATTTGAAGGGGTTCCAGGAGGCAGTGAGGACCAGCATCACTTTTCCCCGCTGGCACCTTTGCTGTGGCAGCAAAATATGGACGTTTGTCTTTTTTGCTCCAGACAGCGCCGAAAGTGAAAAAAGGTGCTTTGGCGGATAGAGTCCTCAGGAAAGCAGAGAGGGCCAAATTGTCTGGGGCATTTGAAGGGGTTCCAGGAGGCAGTGAGGACCAGCATCACTTTTCCCCGCTGGCACTTTAGCTGTGGCAGCAAAAGCTGGACGTTTGTCTTTTTTGCTCCAGACAGCGCCGAAAGTGAAAAAAGGTGCTTTTGCGGATAGAGTCCTCAGGAAAGCAGAGAGGGCCAAATTGTCTGGGGCATTTGAAGGGGTTCCAGGAGGCAGTGAGGACCAGCATCACTTTTCCCCGCTGGCACTTTAGCTGTGGCAGCAAAATCCGGACGTTTGTCTTTTTTTCTCCAGAGAGCGCCGAAAGTGAAAAAAGGTGCTCTTGAGGATAGAGTGCGCAGGAAAGCAGAGAGGGCCAAATTGTATGGGGCATTTAAAGGGGTTCCAGGAGGCAGTGAGGACCAGCATCACTTTTCCCCGCTGGCACCTTTGCTGTGGCAGCAAAAGCTGGACGTTTGTCTTTTTTGCTCCAGAGAGCGCCGAAAGTGAAAAAAGGTGCTTTTGCGGATAGAGTCCTCAGGAAAGCAGAGAGGGCCAAATTGTCTGGGGCATTTGAAGGGGTTCCAGGAGGCAGTGAGTGCCAGCATCACTTTTCCCCGCTGGCACTTTAGCTGTGGCAGCAAAATCCGGACGTTTGTCTTTTTTGCTCCAGAGAGCGCCAAAAGTGAAAAAAGGTGCTTTTGCGGATAGAGTCCTCAGGAAAGCAGAGAGGGCCAAATTGTATGGGGCATTTAAAGGGGTTCCAGGAGGCAGTGAGGACCAGCATCACTTTTCCCCGCTGGCACCTTTGCTGTGGCAGCAAAAGCTGGACGTTTGTCTTTTTTGCTCCAGACAGCGCCGAAAGTGAAAAAAGGTGCTTTTGCGGATAGAGTCCTCAGGAAAGCAGAGAGGGCCAAATTGTCTGGGGCATTTGAAGGGGTTCCAGGAGGCAGTGAGGACCAGCATCACTTTTCCCCGCTGGCACTTTAGCTGTGGCAGCAAAATCTGGACGTTTGTCTTTTTTGTTCCAGAGATCGCCGAAAGTGAAAAAAGGTGCTTTTGAGGATAGAGTGCTCAGGAAAGCAGAGAGGGCCAAATTGTCTGGGGCATTTGAAGGGGTTCCAGGAGGCAGTGAGTGCCAGCATCACTTTTCCCCGCTGGCACTTTAGCTGTGGCAGCAAAATCTGGACGTTTGTCTTTTTTGCTCCAGACAGCGCCGAAAGTGAAAAAAGGTGCTTTGGCGGATAGAGTCCTCAGGAAAGCAGAGAGGGCCAAATTGTCTGGGGCATTTGAAGGGGTTCCAGGAGGCAGTGAGGACCAGCATCACTTTTCCCCGCTGGCACTTTAGCTGTGGCAGCAAAATCCGGACGTTTGTCTTTTTTGCTCCAGACAGCGCCGAAAGTGAAAAAAGGTGCTTTTGAGGATAGAGTGCGCAGGAAAGCAGAGAGGGCCAAATTGTATGGGGCATTTAAAGGGGTTCCAGGAGGCAGTGAGGACCAGCATCACTTTTCCCCGCTGGCACCTTTGCTGTGGCAGCAAAAGCTGGACGTTTGTCTTTTTTGCTCCAGAGAGCGCCGAAAGTGAAAAAAGGTGCTTTTGAGGATAGAGTCCTCAGGAAAGCAGAGAGGGCCAAATTGTCTGGGGCATTTGAAGGGGTTCCAGGAGGCAGTGAGGACCAGCATCACTTTTCCCCGCTGGCACTTTAGCTGTGGCAGCAAAATCTGGACGTTTGTCTTTTTTGCTCCAGACAGCGCCGAAAGTGAAAAAAGGTGCTTTTGCGGATAGAGTCCTCAGGAAAGCAGAGAGGGCCAAATTGTCTGGGGCATTTGAAGGGGTTCCAGGGGGCAGTGAGGGCCAGCATCACTTTTCCACGCTGGCACTTTAGCTGTGGCAGCAAAATCTGGACGTTTGTCTTTTTTGCTCCAGACAGCGCCGAAAATGAAAAAAGGTGCTTTTGCGGATAGAGTGCTCAGGAAAGCAGAGAGGGCCAAATTGTCTGGGGCATTTGAAGGGGTTCCAGGAGGCAGTGAGGACCAGCATCACTTTTCCCCGCTGGCACTTTAGCTGTGGCAGCAAAATCTGGACGTTTGTCTTTTTTGCTCCAGACAGCGCCGAAAGTGAAAAAAGGTGCTTTTGCGGATAGAGTCCTCAGGAAAGCAGAGAGGGCCAAATTGTCTGGGGCATTTGAAGGGGTTCCAGGAGGCAGTGAGGACCAGCATCACTTTTCCCCGCTGGCACCTTTGCTGTGGCAGCAAAAGCTGGACGTTTGTCTTTTTTGCTCCAGAGAGCGCCGAAAGTGAAAAAAGGTGCTTTTGCGGATAGAGTCCTCAGGAAAGCAGAGAGGGCCAAATTGTCTGGGGCATTTGAAGGGGTTCCAGGAGGCAGTGAGGACCAGCATCACTTTTCCCCGCTGGCACTTTAGCTGTGGCAGCAAAATCTGGACGTTTGTCTTTTTTGCTCCAGACAGCGCCGAAAGTGAAAAAAGGTGCTTTTGCGGATAGAGTCCTCAGGAAAGCAGAGAGGGCCAAATTGTCTGGGGCATTTGAAGGGGTTCCAGGAGGCAGTGAGGACCAGCATCACTTTTCCCCGCTGGCACTTTAGCTGTGGCAGGAAAATCCGGACGTTTGTCTTTTTTGCTCCAGACAGCGCCGAAAGTGAAAAATGTGCTCTTGAGGATAGAGTGCGCAGGAAAGCAGAGAGGGCCAAATTGTATGGGGCATTTAAAGGGGTTCCAGGAGGCAGTGAGGACCAGCATCACTTTTCCCCGCTGGCACCTTTGCTATGGCAGCAAAAGCTGGACGTTTGTCTTTTTTGCTCCAGACAGCGCCGAAAGTGAAAAAAGGTGCTTTTGAGGATAGAGTCCTCAGGAAAGCAGAGAGGGCCAAATTGTCTGGGGCATTTGAAGGGGTTCCAGGAGGCAGTGAGGACCAGCATCACTTTTCCCCGCTGGCACTTTAGCTGTGGCAGCAAAATCTGGACGTTTGTCTTTTTTGCTCCAGAGAGCGCCGAAAGTGAAAAAAGGTGCTTTTGAGGATAGAGTGCTCAGGAAAGCAGAGAGGGCCAAATTGTCTGGGGCATTTGAAGGGGTTCCAGGAGGCAGTGAGTGCCAGCATCACTTTTCCCCGCTGGCACTTTAGCTGTGGCAGCAAAATCTGGACGTTTGTCTTTTTTGCTCCAGACAGCGCCGAAAGTGAAAAAAGGTGCTTTGGCGGATAGAGTCCTCAGGAAAGCAGAGAGGGCCAAATTGTCTGGGGCATTTGAAGGGGTTCCAGGAGGCAGTGAGGACCAGCATCACTTTTCCCCGCTGGCACCTTTGCTGTGGCAACAAAATATGGACGTTTGTCTTTTTTGCTCCAGAGAGCGCCGAAAGTGAAAAAAGGTGCTTTTGCGGATAGAGTCCTCAGGAAAGCAGAGAGGGCCAAATTGTCTGGGGCATTTGAAGGGGTTCCAGGAGGCAGTGAGGACCAGCATCACTTTTCCCCGCTGGCACTTTAGCTGTGGCAGCAAAATCTGGACGTTTGTCTTTTTTGCTCCAGAGAGCGCCGAAAGTGAAAAAAGGTGCTTTGGCGGATAGAGTCCTCAGGAAAGCAGAGAGGGCCAAATTGTCTGGGGCATTTGAAGGGGTTCCAGGAGGCAGTGAGGACCAGCATCACTTTTCCCCGCTGGCGCCTTTGCTGTGGCAGCAAAATATGGACGTTTGTCTTTTTTGCTCCAGAGAGCGCCGAAAGTGAAAAAAGGTGCTTTTGCGGATAGAGTCCTCAGGAAAGCAGAGAGGGCCAAATTGTCTGGGGCATTTGAAGGGGTTCCAGGAGGCAGTGAGGACCAGCATCACTTTTCCCCGCTGGCACTTTAGCTGTGGCAGCAAAATCTGGACGTTTGTCTTTTTTGCTCCAGAGAGCGCCGAAAGTGAAAAAAGGTGCTTTTGCGGATAGAGTCCTCAGGAAAGCAGAGAGGGCCAAATTGTCTGGGGCATTTGAAGGGGTTCCAGGAGGCAGTGAGGACCAGCATCACTTTTCCCCACTGGCACTTTAGCTGTGGCAGCAAAATCTGGACGTTTGTCTTTTTTGCTCCAGAGAGCGCCGAAAGTGAAAAAAGGTGCTTTTGCGGATAGAGTCCTCAGGAAAGCAGAGAGGGCCAAATTGTCTGGGGCATTTGAAGGGGTTCCAGGAGGCAGTGAGGACCAGCATCACTTTTCCCCGCTGGCACTTTAGCTGTGGCAGCAAAATCCGGACGTTTGTCTTTTTTGCTCCAGAGAGCGCCGAAAGTGAAAAAAGGTGCTCTTGAGGATAGAGTGCGCAGGAAAGCAGAGAGGGCCAAATTGTATGGGGCATTTAAAGGGGTTCCAGGAGGCAGTGAGGACCAGCATCACTTTTCCCCGCTGGCACCTTTGCTGTGGCAGTAAAAGCTGGACGTTTGTCTTTTTTGCTCCAGACAGCGCCGAAAGTGAAAAAAGGTGCTTTTGAGGATAGAGTCCTCAGGAAAGCAGAGAGGGCCAAATTGTCTGGGGCATTTGAAGGGGTTCCAGGAGGCAGTGAGGACCAGCATCACTTTTCCCCGCTGGCACTTTAGCTGTGGCAGCAAAATCTGGACGTTTGTCTTTTTTGCTCCAGAGAGCGCCGAAAGTGAAAAAAGGTGCTTTTGAGGATAGAGTCCTCAGGAAAGCAGAGAGGGCCAAATTGTCTGGGGCATTTGAAGGGGTTCCAGGAGGCAGTGAGTGCCAGCATCACTTTTCCCCGCTGGCACTTTAGCTGTGGCAGCAAAATCTGGACGTTTGTCTTTTTTGCTCCAGACAGCGCCGAAAGTGAAAAAAGGTGCTTTGGCGGATAGAGTCCTCAGGAAAGCAGAGAGGGCCAAATTGTCTGGGGCATTTGAAGGGGTTCCAGGAGGCAGTGAGGACCAGCATCACTTTTCCCCGCTGGCACCTTTGCTGTGGCAGCAAAATATGGACGTTTGTCTTTTTTGCTCCAGACAGCGCCGAAAGTGAAAAAAGGTGCTTTGGCGGATAGAGTCCTCAGGAAAGCAGAGAGGGCCAAATTGTCTGGGGCATTTGAAGGGGTTCCAGGAGGCAGTGAGGACCAGCATCACTTTTCCCCGCTGGCACTTTAGCTGTGGCAGCAAAAGCTGGACGTTTGTCTTTTTTGCTCCAGAGAGCGCCGAAAGTGAAAAAAGGTGCTTTTGCGGATAGAGTCCTCAGGAAAGCAGAGAGGGCCAAATTGTCTGGGGCATTTGAAGGGGTTCCAGGAGGCAGTGAGGACCAGCATCACTTTTCCCCGCTGGCACTTTAGCTGTGGCAGCAAAATCTGGACGTTTGTCTTTTTTGCTCCAGACAGCGCCGAAAGTGAAAAAAGGTGCTTTTGCGGATAGAGTCCTCAGGAAAGCAGAGAGGGCCAAATTGTCTGGGGCATTTGAAGGGGTTCCAGGAGGCAGTGAGGACCAGCATCACTTTTCCCCGCTGGCACTTTAGCTGTGGCAGCAAAATCCGGACGTTTGTCTTTTTTGCTCCAGAGAGCGCCGAAAGTGAAAAAAGGTGCTCTTGAGGATAGAGTGCGCAGGAAAGCAGAGAGGGCCAAATTGTATGGGGCATTTAAAGGGGTTCCAGGAGGCAGTGAGGACCAGCATCACTTTTCCCCGCTGGCACCTTTGCTGTGGCAGCAAAAGCTGGACGTTTGTCTTTTTTGCTCCAGAGAGCGCCGAAAGTGAAAAAAGGTGCTTTTGCGGATAGAGTCCTCAGGAAAGCAGAGAGGGCCAAATTGTCTGGGGCATTTGAAGGGGTTCCAGGAGGCAGTGAGTGCCAGCATCACTTTTCCCCGCTGGCACTTTAGCTGTGGCAGCAAAATCCGGACGTTTGTCTTTTTTGCTCCAGAGAGCGCCAAAAGTGAAAAAAGGTGCTTTTGCGGATAGAGTCCTCAGGAAAGCAGAGAGGGCCAAATTGTATGGGGCATTTAAAGGGGTTCCAGGAGGCAGTGAGGACCAGCATCACTTTTCCCCGCTGGCACCTTTGCTGTGGCAGCAAAAGCTGGACGTTTGTCTTTTTTGCTCCAGACAGCGCCGAAAGTGAAAAAAGGTGCTTTTGCGGATAGAGTCCTCAGGAAAGCAGAGAGGGCCAAATTGTCTGGGGCATTTGAAGGGGTTCCAGGAGGCAGTGAGGACCAGCATCACTTTTCCCCGCTGGCACTTTAGCTGTGGCAGCAAAATCTGGACGTTTGTCTTTTTTGTTCCAGAGAGCGCCGAAAGTGAAAAAAGGTGCTTTTGAGGATAGAGTGCTCAGGAAAGCAGAGAGGGCCAAATTGTCTGGGGCATTTGAAGGGGTTCCAGGAGGCAGTGAGTGCCAGCATCACTTTTCCCCGCTGGCACTTTAGCTGTGGCAGCAAAATCTGGACGTTTGTCTTTTTTGCTCCAGACAGCGCCGAAAGTGAAAAAAGGTGCTTTGGCGGATAGAGTCCTCAGGAAAGCAGAGAGGGCCAAATTGTCTGGGGCATTTGAAGGGGTTCCAGGAGGCAGTGAGGACCAGCATCACTTTTCCCCGCTGGCACCTTTGCTGTGGCAGCAAAATATGGACGTTTGTCTTTTTTGCTCCAGAGAGCGCCGAAAGTGAAAAAAGGTGCTTTTGCGGATAGAGTCCTCAGGAAAGCAGAGAGGGCCAAATTGTCTGGGGCATTTGAAGGGGTTCCAGGAGGCAGTGAGGACCAGCATCACTTTTCCCCGCTGGCACTTTAGCTGTGGCAGCAAAATCTGGACGTTTGTCTTTTTTGCTCCAGAGAGCGCCGAAAGTGAAAAAAGGTGCTTTGGCGGATAGAGTCCTCAGGAAAGCAGAGAGGGCCAAATTGTCTGGGGCATTTGAAGGGGTTCCAGGAGGCAGTGAGGACCAGCATCACTTTTCCCCGCTGGCGCCTTTGCTGTGGCAGCAAAATATGGACGTTTGTCTTTTTTGCTCCAGAGAGCGCCGAAAGTGAAAAAAGGTGCTTTTGCGGATAGAGTCCTCAGGAAAGCAGAGAGGGCCAAATTGTCTGGGGCATTTGAAGGGGTTCCAGGAGGCAGTGAGGACCAGCATCACTTTTCCCCGCTGGCACTTTAGCTGTGGCAGCAAAATCTGGACGTTTGTCTTTTTTGCTCCAGAGAGCGCCGAAAGTGAAAAAAGGTGCTTTTGCGGATAGAGTCCTCAGGAAAGCAGAGAGGGCCAAATTGTCTGGGGCATTTGAAGGGGTTCCAGGAGGCAGTGAGGACCAGCATCACTTTTCCCCACTGGCACTTTAGCTGTGGCAGCAAAATCTGGACGTTTGTCTTTTTTGCTCCAGAGAGCGCCGAAAGTGAAAAAAGGTGCTTTTGCGGATAGAGTCCTCAGGAAAGCAGAGAGGGCCAAATTGTCTGGGGCATTTGAAGGGGTTCCAGGAGGCAGTGAGGACCAGCATCACTTTTCCCCGCTGGCACTTTAGCTGTGGCAGCAAAATCCGGACGTTTGTCTTTTTTGCTCCAGAGAGCGCCGAAAGTGAAAAAAGGTGCTCTTGAGGATAGAGTGCGCAGGAAAGCAGAGAGGGCCAAATTGTATGGGGCATTTAAAGGGGTTCCAGGAGGCAGTGAGGACCAGCATCACTTTTCCCCGCTGGCACCTTTGCTGTGGCAGTAAAAGCTGGACGTTTGTCTTTTTTGCTCCAGACAGCGCCGAAAGTGAAAAAAGGTGCTTTTGAGGATAGAGTCCTCAGGAAAGCAGAGAGGGCCAAATTGTCTGGGGCATTTGAAGGGGTTCCAGGAGGCAGTGAGGACCAGCATCACTTTTCCCCGCTGGCACTTTAGCTGTGGCAGCAAAATCTGGACGTTTGTCTTTTTTGCTCCAGAGAGCGCCGAAAGTGAAAAAAGGTGCTTTTGAGGATAGAGTCCTCAGGAAAGCAGAGAGGGCCAAATTGTCTGGGGCATTTGAAGGGGTTCCAGGAGGCAGTGAGTGCCAGCATCACTTTTCCCCGCTGGCACTTTAGCTGTGGCAGCAAAATCTGGACGTTTGTCTTTTTTGCTCCAGACAGCGCCGAAAGTGAAAAAAGGTGCTTTGGCGGATAGAGTCCTCAGGAAAGCAGAGAGGGCCAAATTGTCTGGGGCATTTGAAGGGGTTCCAGGAGGCAGTGAGGACCAGCATCACTTTTCCCCGCTGGCACCTTTGCTGTGGCAGCAAAATATGGACGTTTGTCTTTTTTGCTCCAGACAGCGCCGAAAGTGAAAAAAGGTGCTTTGGCGGATAGAGTCCTCAGGAAAGCAGAGAGGGCCAAATTGTCTGGGGCATTTGAAGGGGTTCCAGGAGGCAGTGAGGACCAGCATCACTTTTCCCCGCTGGCACTTTAGCTGTGGCAGCAAAAGCTGGACGTTTGTCTTTTTTGCTCCAGAGAGCGCCGAAAGTGAAAAAAGGTGCTTTTGCGGATAGAGTCCTCAGGAAAGCAGAGAGGGCCAAATTGTCTGGGGCATTTGAAGGGGTTCCAGGAGGCAGTGAGTGCCAGCATCACTTTTCCCCGCTGGCACTTTAGCTGTGGCAGCAAAATCCGGACGTTTGTCTTTTTTGCTCCAGAGAGCGCCAAAAGTGAAAAAAGGTGCTTTTGCGGATAGAGTCCTCAGGAAAGCAGAGAGGGCCAAATTGTATGGGGCATTTAAAGGGGTTCCAGGAGGCAGTGAGGACCAGCATCACTTTTCCCCGCTGGCACCTTTGCTGTGGCAGCAAAAGCTGGACGTTTGTCTTTTTTGCTCCAGACAGCGCCGAAAGTGAAAAAAGGTGCTTTTGCGGATAGAGTCCTCAGGAAAGCAGAGAGGGCCAAATTGTCTGGGGCATTTGAAGGGGTTCCAGGAGGCAGTGAGGACCAGCATCACTTTTCCCCGCTGGCACTTTAGCTGTGGCAGCAAAATCTGGACGTTTGTCTTTTTTGTTCCAGAGAGCGCCGAAAGTGAAAAAAGGTGCTTTTGAGGATAGAGTGCTCAGGAAAGCAGAGAGGGCCAAATTGTCTGGGGCATTTGAAGGGGTTCCAGGAGGCAGTGAGTGCCAGCATCACTTTTCCCCGCTGGCACTTTAGCTGTGGCAGCAAAATCTGGACGTTTGTCTTTTTTGCTCCAGACAGCGCCGAAAGTGAAAAAAGGTGCTTTGGCGGATAGAGTCCTCAGGAAAGCAGAGAGGGCCAAATTGTCTGGGGCATTTGAAGGGGTTCCAGGAGGCAGTGAGGACCAGCATCACTTTTCCCCGCTGGCACTTTAGCTGTGGCAGCAAAATCCGGACGTTTGTCTTTTTTGCTCCAGACAGCGCCGAAAGTGAAAAAAGGTGCTTTTGAGGATAGAGTGCGCAGGAAAGCAGAGAGGGCCAAATTGTATGGGGCATTTAAAGGGGTTCCAGGAGGCAGTGAGGACCAGCATCACTTTTCCCCGCTGGCACCTTTGCTGTGGCAGCAAAAGCTGGACGTTTGTCTTTTTTGCTCCAGAGAGCGCCGAAAGTGAAAAAAGGTGCTTTTGAGGATAGAGTCCTCAGGAAAGCAGAGAGGGCCAAATTGTCTGGGGCATTTGAAGGGGTTCCAGGAGGCAGTGAGGACCAGCATCACTTTTCCCCGCTGGCACTTTAGCTGTGGCAGCAAAATCTGGACGTTTGTCTTTTTTGCTCCAGACAGCGCCGAAAGTGAAAAAAGGTGCTTTTGCGGATAGAGTCCTCAGGAAAGCAGAGAGGGCCAAATTGTCTGGGGCATTTGAAGGGGTTCCAGGGGGCAGTGAGGGCCAGCATCACTTTTCCCCGCTGGCACTTTAGCTGTGGCAGCAAAATCTGGACGTTTGTCTTTTTTGCTCCAGACAGCGCCGAAAGTGAAAAAAGGTGCTTTTGCGGATAGAGTGCTCAGGAAAGCAGAGAGGGCCAAATTGTCTGGGGCATTTGAAGGGGTTCCAGGAGGCAGTGAGGACCAGCATCACTTTTCCCCGCTGGCACTTTAGCTGTGGCAGCAAAATCTGGACGTTTGTCTTTTTTGCTCCAGACAGCGCCGAAAGTGAAAAAAGGTGCTTTTGCGGATAGAGTCCTCAGGAAAGCAGAGAGGGCCAAATTGTCTGGGGCATTTGAAGGGGTTCCAGGAGGCAGTGAGGACCAGCATCACTTTTCCCCGCTGGCACCTTTGCTGTGGCAGCAAAAGCTGGACGATTGTATTTTTTGCTCCAGAGAGCGCCAAAAGTGAAAAAAGGTGCTTTTGCGGATAGAGTCCTCAGGAAAGCAGAGAGGGCCAAATTGTCTGGGGCATTTGAAGGGGTTCCAGGAGGCAGTGAGGACCAGCATCACTTTTCCCCGCTGGCACCTTTGCTGTGGCAGCAAAAGCTGGACGTTTGTCTTTTTTGCTCCAGAGAGCGCCGAAAGTGAAAAAAGGTGCTTTTTCGGATAGAGTGCTCAGGAAAGCAGAGAGGGCCAAATTGTCTGGGGCATTTGAAGGGGTTCCAGGAGGCAGTGAGGACCAGCATCACTTTTCCCCGCTGGCACTTTAGCTGTGGCAGCAAAATCTGGACATTTGTCTTTTTTGCTCCAGACACGCCGAAAGTGAAAAAAGGTGCTTTTGAGGATAGAGTCCTCAGGAAAGCAGAGAGGGCCAAATTGTCTGGGGCATTTGAAGGGGTTCCAGGAGGCAGTGAGGACCAGCATCACTTTTCCCCGCTGGCACCTTTGCTGTGGCAGCAAAAGCTGGATGTTTGTCTTTTTTGCTCCAGACAGCGCCGAAAGTGAAAAAAGGTGCTTTTGAGGATAGAGTGCTCAGGAAAGCAGAGAGGGCCAAATTGTCTGGGGCATTTGAAGGGGTTCCAGGAGGCAGTGAGGACCAGCATCACTTTTCCCCGCTGGCACCTTTGCTGTGGCAGCAAAAGCTGGAGGTTTGTCTTTTTTGCTCCAGAGAGCGCCGAAAGTGAAAAAAGGTGCTTTTGAGGATAGAGTCCTCAGGAAAGCAGAGAGGGCCAAATTGTCTGGGGCATTTGAAGGGGTTCCAGGAGGCAGTGAGGACCAGCATCACTTTTCCCCGCTGGCACTTTAGCTGTGGCAGCAAAATCTGGACGTTTGTCTTTTTTGCTCCAGACAGCGCCGAAAGTGAAAAAAGGTGCTTTTGCGGATAGAGTCCTCAGGAAAGCAGAGAGGGCCAAATTGTCTGGGGCATTTGAAGGGGTTCCAGGGGGCAGTGAGGGCCAGCATCACTTTTCCCCGCTGGCACTTTAGCTGTGGCAGCAAAATCTGGACGTTTGTCTTTTTTGCTCCAGACAGCGCCGAAAGTGAAAAAAGGTGCTTTTGCGGATAGAGTGCTCAGGAAAGCAGAGAGGGCCAAATTGTCTGGGGCATTTGAAGGGGTTCCAGGAGGCAGTGAGAACCAGCATCACTTTTCCCCGCTGGCACTTTAGCTGTGGCAGCAAAATCTGGACGTTTGTCTTTTTTGCTCCAGACAGCGCCGAAAGTGAAAAAAGGTGCTTTTGCGGATAGAGTCCTCAGGAAAGCAGAGAGGGCCAAATTGTCTGGGGCATTTGAAGGGGTTCCAGGAGGCAGTGAGGACCAGCATCACTTTTCCCCGCTGGCACCTTTGCTGTGGCAGCAAAAGCTGGACGATTGTATTTTTTGCTCCAGAGAGCGCCAAAAGTGAAAAAAGGTGCTTTTGCGGATAGAGTCCTCAGGAAAGCAGAGAGGGCCAAATTGTCTGGGGCATTTGAAGGGGTTCCAGGAGGCAGTGAGGACCAGCATCACTTTTCCCCGCTGGCACCTTTGCTGTGGCAGCAAAAGCTGGACGTTTGTCTTTTTTGCTCCAGAGAGCGCCGAAAGTGAAAAAAGGTGCTTTTTCGGATAGAGTGCTCAGGAAAGCAGAGAGGGCCAAATTGTCTGGGGCATTTGAAGGGGTTCCAGGAGGCAGTGAGGACCAGCATCACTTTTCCCCGCTGGCACTTTAGCTGTGGCAGCAAAATCTGGACATTTGTCTTTTTTGCTCCAGACACGCCGAAAGTGAAAAAAGGTGCTTTTGAGGATAGAGTCCTCAGGAAAGCAGAGAGGGCCAAATTGTCTGGGGCATTTGAAGGGGTTCCAGGAGGCAGTGAGGACCAGCATCACTTTTCCCCGCTGGCACCTTTGCTGTGGCAGCAAAAGCTGGACGTTTGTCTTTTTTGCTCCAGACAGCGCCGAAAGTGAAAAAAGGTGCTTTTGAGGATAGAGTGCTCAGGAAAGCAGAGAGGGCCAAATTGTCTGGGGCATTTGAAGGGGTTCCAGGAGGCAGTGAGGACCAGCATCACTTTTCCCCGCTGGCACCTTTGCTGTGGCAGCAAAAGCTGGACGTTTGTCTTTTTTGCTCCAGAGAGCGCCGAAAGTGAAAAAAGGTGCTTTTGCGGATAGAGTCCTCAGGAAAGCAGAGAGGGCCAAATTGTCTGGGGCATTTGAAGGGGTTCCAGGAGGCAGTGAGGGCCAGCATCACTTTTCCCCGCTGGCACTTTAGCTGTGGCAGCAAAATCTGGACGTTTGTCTTTTTTGCTCCAGACAGCGCCGAAAGTGAAAAAAGGTGCTTTTGAGGATAGAGTCCTCAGGAAAGCAGAGAGGGCCCAATTGTCTGGGGCATTTGAAGGGGTTCCAGGAGGCAGTGAGGACCAGCATCACTTTTCCCCGCTGGCACCTTTGCTGTGGCAGCAAAAGCTGGACGTTTGTCTTTTTTGCTCCAGAGAGCGCCGAAAGTGAAAAAAGGTGCTTTTGAGGATAGAGTCCTCAGGAAAGCAGAGAGGGCCAAATTGTCTGGGGCATTTGAAGGGGTTCCAGGAGGCAGTGAGGACCAGCATCACTTTTCCCCGCTGGCACTTTAGCTGTGGCAGCAAAAGCTGGACGTTTGTCTTTTTTGCTCCAGACAGCGCCGAAAGTGAAAAAAGGTGCTTTTGCGGATAGAGTCCTCAGGAAAGCAGAGAGGGCCAAATTGTATGGGGCATTTAAAGGGGTTCCAGGAGGCAGTGAGGACCAGCATCACTTTTCCTCGCTGGCACCTTTGCTGTGGCAGCAAAAGCTGGACGTTTGTCTTTTTTGCTCCAGAGAGCGCCAAAAGAGAAAAAAGGTGCTTTTGAGGATAGAGTCCTCAGGAAAGCAGAGAGGGCCAAATTGTCTGGGGCATTTGAAGGGGTTCCAGGAGGCAGTGAGGACCAGCATCACTTTTCCCCGCTGGCACCTTTGCTGTGGCAGCAAAAGCTGGACGTTTGTCTTTTTTGCTCCAGAGAGCGCCAAAAGTGAAAAAAGGTGCTTTTGAGGATAGTGTCTTCAGGAAAGCAGAGAGGGCCAAATTGTCTGGGGCATTTGAAGGGGTTCCAGGAGGCAGTGAGGACCAGCATGACTTTTCCCCGCTGGCACCTTTGCTGTGGCAGCAAAAGCTGGACGTTTGTCTTTTTTGCTCCAGAGAGCGCCGAAAGTGAAAAAAGGTGCTTTTGAGGATAGAGTCCTCAGGAAAGCAGAGAGGGCCAAATTGTCTGGGGCATTTGAAGGGGTTCCAGGAGGCAGTGAGGACCAGCATCACTTTTCCCCGCTGGCACTTTAGCTGTGGCAGCAAAAGCTGGACGTTTGTCTTTTTTGCTCCAGACACACCGAAATTGAAAAAAGGAGCTTTTGAGGATAGAGTCCTCAGGAAAGCAGAGAGGGCCAAATTGTCTGTGGCATTTGAAGGGGTTCCAGGAGGCAGTGAGGACCAGCATCACTTTTCCCCACTGGCACCTTTGCTGTGGCAGCAAAAGCTGGACGTTTGTCTTTTTTGCTGCAGACAGAGCCGAAAGTGAAAAAAGGTGCTTTTGCGGATAGAGTCCTCAGGAAAGCAGAGAGGGCCAAATTGTCTGGGGCATTTGAAGGGGTTCCAGGAGGCAGTGAGGACCAGCATCACTTTTCCCCGCTGGCACTTTAGCTGTGGCAGCAAAATCTGGACATTTGTCTTTTTTGCTCCAGAGATCGCCGAAAGTGAAAAAAGGTGCTTTTGAGGATAGAGTCTGCAGGAAAGCAGAGAGGGCCAAATTGTCTGGGGCATTTAAAGGGGTTCCAGGAGGCAGTGAGAACCAGCATCACTTTTCCCCGCTGGCACTTTAGCTGTGGCAGCAAAAGCTGGACGTTTGTCTATTTTGCTCCAGAGAGCGCCGAAAGTGAAAAAAGGTGCTTTTGAGGATAGAGTGCTCAGGAAAGCAGAGAGGGCCAAATTGTCTGGGGCATTTGAAGGGGTTCCAGGAGGCAGTGAGGACCAGCATCACTTTTCCCCGCTGGCACTTTAGCTGTGGCAGCAAAATCTGGACGTTTGTCTTTTTTCCTTTAGAGAGCGGCGAAAGTGAAAAAAGGTGCTTTTGCGGATAGAGTGCTCAGGAAAGCAGAGAGGGCCAAATTGTCTGGGGCATTTGAAGGGGTTCCAGGAGGCAGTGAGGACCAGCATCACTTTTCCCCGCTGGCACTTTAGCTGTGGCAGCAAAATCTGGACGTTTGTCTCTTTTGCTCCAGAGATCGCCGAAAGTAAAAAAAGGTGCTTTTGAGGATAGAGTCCTCAGGAAAGCAGAGAGGGCCAAATTGTCTGGGGCATTTGAAGGGGTTCCAGGAGGCAGTGAGGACCAGCATCACTTTTCCCCGCTGGCACCTTTGCTGTGGCAGCAAAAGCTGGACGTTTGTCTTTTTTGCTCCAGAGAGCGCCAAAAGTGAAAAAAGGTGCTTTTGCGGATAGAGTCCTCAGGAAAGCAGAGAGGGCCAAATTGTCTGGGGCATTTGAAGGGGTTCCAGGAGGCAGTGAGGACCAGCATCACTTTTCCCCACTGGCACTTTAGCTGTGGCAGCAAAATCTGGACGTTTGTCTTTTTTGCTCCAGAGAGCGCCGAAAGTGAAAAAAGGTGCTTTTGCGGATAGAGTCCTCAGGAAAGCAGAGAGGGCCAAATTGTCTGGGGCATTTGAAGGGGTTCCAGGAGGCAGTGAGGACCAGCATCACTTTTCCCCGCTGGCACTTTAGCTGTGGCAGCAAAATCTGGACGTTTGTCTTTTTTGCTCCAGAGATCGCCGAAAGTAAAAAAAGGTTATTTTGAGGATAGAGTCCTCAGGAAAGCAGAGAGGGCCAAATTGTCTTTGGCATTTGAAGGGGTTCCAGGAGGCAGTGAGGACCAGCATCACTTTTCCCCGCTGGCACCTTTGCTGTGGCAGCAAAATCTGGACGTTTGTCTTTTTTGCTCCAGAGAGCGCCGAAAGTGAAAAAAGGTGCTTTTGAGGATAGAGTCCTCAGGAAAGCAGAGAGGGCCAAATTGTCTGGGGCATTTGAAGGGGTTCCAGGAGGCAGTGAGGACCAGCATCACTTTTCCCCGCTGGCACTTTAGCTGTGGCAGCAAAATCTGGACGTTTGTCTTTTTTGCTCCAGAGAGCGCCGAAAGTGAAAAAAGGTGCTTTTGCGGATAGAGTGCTCAGGAAAGCAGAGAGGGCCAAATTGTCTGGGGCATTTGAAGGGGTTCCAGGAGGCAGTGAGGACCAGCATCACTTTTCCCCGCTGGCACTTTAGCTGTGGCAGCAAAATCTGGACGTTTGTCTCTTTTGCTCCAGAGATCGCCGAAAGTAAAAAAAGGTGCTTTTGAGGATAGAGTCCTCAGGAAAGCAGAGAGGGCCAAATTGTCTGGGGCATTTGAAGGGGTTCCAGGAGGCAGTGAGGACCAGCATCACTTTTCCCCGCTGGCACCTTTGCTGTGGCAGCAAAAGCTGGACGTTTGTCTTTTTTGCTCCAGACAGCGCCAAAAGTGAAAAAAGGTGCTTTTGCGGATAGAGTGCTCAGGAAAGCAGAGAGGGCCAAATTGTCTGGGGCATTTGAAGGGGTTCCAGGAGGCAGTGAGGACCAGCATCACTTTTCCCCACTGGCACCTTTGATGTGGCAGGAAAATGTGGACGTTTGTATTTTTGGCTTCAGACAGCGCCGAGAGTGAAAAAAGGTGCTTTTGAGGATAGAGTCTGCAGGAAAGCAGAGAGGGCCAAATTGTCTGGGGCATTTGAAGGGGTTCCAGGAGGCAGTGAGGACCAGCATCACTTTTCCCCGCTGGCACTTTAGCTGTGGCAGCAAAATCTGGACGTTTGTCTCTTCTGCTCCAGAGAGCGCCGAAAGTGAAAAAAGGTGCTTTTGAGGATAGAGTCCGCAGGAAAGCAGAGAGGGCCAAATTGTATGGGGCATTTGAAGGGGTTCCAGGAGGCAGTGAGGACCAGCATCACTTTTCCCCGCTGGCACCTTTGCTGTGGCAGCAAAAGCTGGACGTTTGTCTTTTTTGCTCCAGAGAGCGCCGAAAGTGATAAAAAAAAGCTTTTGAGGATAGCGTCCTCAGGAAAGCAGAGAGGGACAAATTGTCTGGGGCATTTGAAGGGGTTCCAGGAGGCAGTGAGGACCAGCATCACTTTTCCCCGCTGGCACCTTTGCTGTGGCAGCAAAAGCTGGACGTTTGTCTTTTTTGCTCCAGAGAGCGCCGAAAGTGAAAAAAGGTGCTTTTGAGGATAGAGTCCTCAGGAAAGCAGAGAGGGCCAAATTGTCTGGGGCATTTGAAGGGGTTCCAGGAGGCAGTGAGGACCAGCATCACTTTTCCCCGCTGGCACTTTAGCTGTGGCAGCAAAAGCTGGAGGTTTGTCTTTTTTCCTTTAGAGAGCGGCGAAAGTGAAAAAAGGTGCTTTTGCGGATAGAGTGCTCAGGAAAGCAGAGAGGGCCAAATTGTCTGGGGCATTTGAAGGGGTTCCAGGAGGCAGTGAGGACCAGCATCACTTTTCCCCGCTGGCACTTTAGCTGTGGCAGCAAAATCTGGACGTTTGTCTCTTTTGCTCCAGAGATCGCCGAAAGTAAAAAAAGGTGCTTTTGAGGATAGAGTCCTCAGGAAAGCAGAGAGGGCCAAATTGTCTGGGGCATTTGAAGGGGTTCCAGGAGGCAGTGAGGACCAGCATCACTTTTCCCCGCTGGCACCTTTGCTGTGGCAGCAAAAGCTGGACGTTTGTCTTTTTTGCTCCAGAGAGCGCCAAAAGTGAAAAAAGGTGCTTTTGCGGATAGAGTCCTCAGGAAAGCAGAGAGGGCCAAATTGTCTGGGGCATTTGAAGGGGTTCCAGGAGGCAGTGAGGACCAGCATCACTTTTCCCCACTGGCACTTTAGCTGTGGCAGCAAAAGCTGGACGTTTGTCTTT
Source organism: Vanellus vanellus (assembly GCF_965231255.1). Lineage (NCBI taxonomy): Eukaryota > Metazoa > Chordata > Aves > Charadriiformes > Charadriidae > Vanellus > Vanellus vanellus. The sequence goes on from NW_028128852.1 coordinate 25,977, forward strand.
TTTGCTCCAGACAGCGCCGAAAGTGAAAAAAGGTGCTTTTGAGGATAGAGTCCTCAGGAAAGCAGAGAGGGCCAAATTGTATGGGGCATTTGAAGGGGTTCCAGGAGGCAGTGAGGACCAGCATCACTTTTCCCCGCTGGCACCTTTGCTGTGGCAGCAAAAGCTGGACGTTTTCTTTTTTGCTCCAGACAGCGCCGAAAGTGAAAAAAGGTGCTTTTGAGGATAGAGTGCTCAGGAAAGCAGAGAGGGCCAAATTGTCTGGGGCATTTGAAGGGGTTCCAGGAGGCAGTGAGGACCAGCATCACTTTTCCCCACTGGCACCTTTGATGTGGCAGGAAAATGTGGACGTTTGTATTTTTGGATTCAGACAGCGCCGAAAGTGAAAAAAGGTGCTTTTGAGGATAGAGTCTGCAGGAAAGCAGAGAGGGCCAAATTGTCTGGGGCATTTGAAGGGGTTCCAGGAGGCAGTGAGGACCAGCATCACTTTTCCCCGCTGGCACTTTAGCTGTGGCAGCAAAATCTGGACGTTTGTCTTTTTTGCTCCAGACAGCGCCGAAAGTGAAAAAAGGTGCTTTTGCGGATAGAGTCTCAGGAAAGCAGAGAGGGCCAAATTGTCTGGGGCATTTGAAGGGGTTCCAGGAGGCAGTGAGGACCAGCATCACTTTTCCCCGCTGGCACCTTTGCTGTGGCAGCAAAAGCTGGACGTTTGTCTTTTTTGCTCCAGAGAGCGCCAAAAGTGAAAAAAGGTGCTTTTGCGGATAGAGTCCTCAGGAAAGCAGAGAGGGCCAAATTGTCTGGGGCATTTGAAGGGGTTCCAGGAGGCAGTGAGGACCAGCATCACTTTTCCCCGCTGGCACCTTTGCTGTGGCAGCAAAATCTGGACGTTTGTCTTTTTTGCTCCAGAGAGCGCCGAAAGTGAAAAAAGGTGCTTTTTCGGATAGAGTGCTCAGGAAAGCAGAGAGGGCCAAATTGTCTGGGGCATTTGAAGGGGTTCCAGGAGGCAGTGAGGACCAGCATCACTTTTCCCCGCTGGCACTTTAGCTGTGGCAGCAAAATCTGGACATTTGTCTTTTTTGCTCCAGACACGCCGAAAGTGAAAAAAGGTGCTTTTGAGGATAGAGTCCTCAGGAAAGCAGAGAGGGCCAAATTGTCTGGGGCATTTGAAGGGGTTCCAGGAGGCAGTGAGGACCAGCATCACTTTTCCCCGCTGGCACCTTTGCTGTGGCAGCAAAAGCTGGACGTTTGTCTTTTTTGCTCCAGACAGCGCCGAAAGTGAAAAAAGGTGCTTTTGCGGATAGAGTCCTCAGGAAAGCAGAGAGGGCCAAATTGTCTGGGGCATTTGAAGGGGTTCCAGGAGGCAGTGAGGACCAGCATCACTTTTCCCCGCTGGCACTTTAGCTGTGGCAGCAAAATCTGGACGTTTGTCTCTTCTGCTCCAGAGAGCGCCGAAAGTGAAAAAAGGTGCTTTTGAGGATAGAGTCCGCAGGAAAGCAGAGAGGGCCAAATTGTATGGGGCATTTGAAGGGGTTCCAGGAGGCAGTGAGGACCAGCATCACTTTTCCCCGCTGGCACCTTTGCTGTGGCAGCAAAAGCTGGACGTTTGTCTTTTTTGCTCCAGAGAGCGCCGAAAGTGATAAAAAAAAGCTTTTGAGGATAGCGTCCTCAGGAAAGCAGAGAGGGACAAATTGTCTGGGGCATTTGAAGGGGTTCCAGGAGGCAGTGAGGACCAGCATCACTTTTCCCCGCTGGCACCTTTGCTGTGGCAGCAAAAGCTGGACGTTTGTCTTTTTTGCTCCAGAGAGCGCCGAAAGTGAAAAAAGGTGCTTTTGAGGATAGAGTCCTCAGGAAAGCAGAGAGGGCCAAATTGTCTGGGGCATTTGAAGGGGTTCCAGGAGGCAGTGAGGACCAGCATCACTTTTCCCCGCTGGCACTTTAGCTGTGGCAGCAAAAGCTGGAGGTTTGTCTTTTTTCCTTTAGAGAGCGGCGAAAGTGAAAAAAGGTGCTTTTGCGGATAGAGTGCTCAGGAAAGCAGAGAGGGCCAAATTGTCTGGGGCATTTGAAGGGGTTCCAGGAGGCAGTGAGGACCAGCATCACTTTTCCCCGCTGGCACTTTAGCTGTGGCAGCAAAATCTGGACGTTTGTCTCTTTTGCTCCAGAGATCGCCGAAAGTAAAAAAAGGTGCTTTTGAGGATAGAGTCCTCAGGAAAGCAGAGAGGGCCAAATTGTCTGGGGCATTTGAAGGGGTTCCAGGAGGCAGTGAGGACCAGCATCACTTTTCCCCGCTGGCACCTTTGCTGTGGCAGCAAAAGCTGGACGTTTGTCTTTTTTGCTCCAGAGAGCGCCAAAAGTGAAAAAAGGTGCTTTTGCGGATAGAGTCCTCAGGAAAGCAGAGAGGGCCAAATTGTCTGGGGCATTTGAAGGGGTTCCAGGAGGCAGTGAGGACCAGCATCACTTTTCCCCACTGGCACTTTAGCTGTGGCAGCAAAAGCTGGACGTTTGTCTTTTTTGCTCCAGACAGCGCCGAAAGTGAAAAAAGGTGCTTTTGAGGATAGAGTCCTCAGGAAAGCAGAGAGGGCCAAATTGTATGGGGCATTTGAAGGGGTTCCAGGAGGCAGTGAGGACCAGCATCACTTTTCCCCGCTGGCACCTTTGCTGTGGCAGCAAAAGCTGGACGTTTTCTTTTTTGCTCCAGACAGCGCCGAAAGTGAAAAAAGGTGCTTTTGAGGATAGAGTGCTCAGGAAAGCAGAGAGGGCCAAATTGTCTGGGGCATTTGAAGGGGTTCCAGGAGGCAGTGAGGACCAGCATCACTTTTCCCCACTGGCACCTTTGATGTGGCAGGAAAATGTGGACGTTTGTATTTTTGGATTCAGACAGCGCCGAAAGTGAAAAAAGGTGCTTTTGCAGATAGAGTCCTCAGGAAAGCAGAGAGGGCCAAATTGTCTGGGGCATTTGAAGGGGTTCCAGGAGGCAGTGAGGACCAGCATCACTTTTCCCCGCTGGCACCTTTGCTGTGGCAGCAAAAGCTGGACGTTTGTCTTTTTTGCTCCAGAGAGCGCCGAAAGTGAAAAAAAGGTGCTTTTGCGGATAGAGTCCTCAGGAAAGCAGAGAGGGCCAAATTGTCTCCAGCATTTGAAGGGGTTCCAGGAGGCAGTGAGGGCCAGCATCACTTTTCCCCGCTGGCACTTTAGCTGTGGCAGCAAAATCTGGACGTTTGTCTTTTTTGCTCCAGACAGCGCCGAAAGTGAAAAAAGGTGCTTTTGAGGATAGAGTCCTCAGGAAAGCAGAGAGGGCCCAATTGTCTGGGGCATTTGAAGGGGTTCCAGGAGGCAGTGAGGACCAGCATCACTTTTCCCCGCTGGCACCTTTGCTGTGGCAGCAAAAGCTGGACGTTTGTCTTTTTTGCTCCAGAGAGCGCCGAAAGTGAAAAAAGGTGCTTTTGCGGATAGAGTCCTCAGGAAAGCAGAGAGGGCCAAATTGTCTGGGGCATTTGAAGGGGTTCCAGGAGGCAGTGAGGACCAGCATCACTTTTCCTCGCTGGCACCTTTGCTGTGGCAGCAAAAGCTGGACGTTTGTCTTTTTTGCTCCAGAGAGCGCCAAAAGTGAAAAAAGGTGCTTTTGAGGATAGAGTCCTCAGGAAAGCAGAGAGGGCCAAATTGTCTGGGGCATTTGAAGGGGTTCCAGGAGGCAGTGAGGACCAGCATCACTTTTCCCCGCTGGCACCTTTGCTGTGGCAGCAAAAGCTGGACGTTTGTCTTTTTTGCTCCAGAGAGCGCCAAAAGTGAAAAAAGGTGCTTTTGAGGATAGAGTCCTCAGGAAAGCAGAGAGGGCCAAATTGTCTGGGGCATTTGAAGGGGTTCCAGGAGGCAGTGAGGACCAGCATGACTTTTCCCCGCTGGCACCTTTGCTGTGGCAGCAAAAGCTGGACGTTTGTCTTTTTTGCTCCAGAGAGCGCCGAAAGTGAAAAAAGGTGCTTTTGCGGATAGAGTCCTCAGGAAAGCAGAGAGGGCCAAATTGTCTCCAGCATTTGAAGGGGTTCCAGGAGGCAGTGAGGGCCAGCATCACTTTTCCCCGCTGGCACTTTAGCTGTGGCAGCAAAATCTGGACGTTTGTCTTTTTTGCTCCAGACAGCGCCGAAAGTGAAAAAAGGTGCTTTTGAGGATAGAGTCCTCAGGAAAGCAGAGAGGGCCCAATTGTCTGGGGCATTTGAAGGGGTTCCAGGAGGCAGTGAGGACCAGCATCACTTTTCCTCGCTGGCACCTTTGCTGTGGCAGCAAAAGCTGGACGTTTGTCTTTTTTGCTCCAGAGAGCGCCAAAAGTGAAAAAAGGTGCTTTTGAGGATAGAGTGCGCAGGAAAGCAGAGAGGGCCAAATTGTCTGGGGCATTTGAAGGGGTTCCAGGAGGCAGTGAGGACCAGCATCACTTTTCCCCGCTGGCACCTTTGCTGTGGCAGCAAAAGCTGGACGTTTGTCTTTTTTGCTCCAGAGAGCGCCAAAAGTGAAAAAAGGTGCTTTTGAGGATAGAGTCCTCAGGAAAGCAGAGAGGGCCAAATTGTCTGGGGCATTTGAAGGGGTTCCAGGAGGCAGTGAGGACCAGCATCACTTTTCCCCGCTGGCACCTTTGCTGTGGCAGCAAAAGCTGGACGTTTGTCTTTTTTGCTCCAGAGAGCGCCGAAAGTGAAAAAAGGTGCTTTTGCGGATAGAGTCCTCAGGAAAGCAGAGAGGGCCAAATTGTCTGGGGCATTTGAAGGGGTTCCAGGAGGCAGTGAGGACCAGCATCACTTTTCCCCGCTGGCACTTTAGCTGTGGCAGCAAAAGCTGGACGTTTGTCTTTTTTGCTCCAGACACACCAAAATTGAAAAAAGGAGCTTTTGAGGATAGAGTCCTCAGGAAAGAAGAGAGGGCCAAATTGTCTGGGGCATTTGAAGGGGTTCCAGGAGGCAGTGAGGACCAGCATCACTTTTCCTCGCTGGCACCTTTGCTGTGGCAGCAAAAGCTGGACGTTTGTCTTTTTTGCTCCAGAGAGCGCCAAAAGTGAAAAAAGGTGCTTTTGAGGATAGAGTGCGCAGGAAAGCAGAGAGGGCCAAATTGTCTGGGGCATTTGAAGGGGTTCCAGGAGGCAGTGAGGACCAGCATCACTTTTCCCCGCTGGCACCTTTGCTGTGGCAGCAAAAGCTGGACGTTTGTCTTTTTTGCTCCAGAGAGCGCCAAAAGTGAAAAAAGGTGCTTTTGAGGATAGAGTCCTCAGGAAAGCAGAGAGGGCCAAATTGTCTGGGGCATTTGAAGGGGTTCCAGGAGGCAGTGAGGACCAGCATCACTTTTCCCCGCTGGCACCTTTGCTGTGGCAGCAAAAGCTGGACGTTTGTCTTTTTTGCTCCAGAGAGCGCCGAAAGTGAAAAAAGGTGCTTTTGCGGATAGAGTCCTCAGGAAAGCAGAGAGGGCCAAATTGTCTGGGGCATTTGAAGGGGTTCCAGGAGGCAGTGAGGACCAGCATCACTTTTCCCCGCTGGCACTTTAGCTGTGGCAGCAAAAGCTGGACGTTTGTCTTTTTTGCTCCAGACACACCAAAATTGAAAAAAGGAGCTTTTGAGGATAGAGTCCTCAGGAAAGAAGAGAGGGCCAAATTGTCTGGGGCATTTGAAGGGGTTCCAGGAGGCAGTGAGGACCAGCATCACTTTTCCCCACTGGCACCTTTGCTGTGGCAGCAAAAGCTGGACGTTTGTCTTTTTTGCTGCAGACAGAGCCGAAAGTGAAAAAAGGTGCTTTTGCGGATAGAGTCCTCAGGAAAGCAGAGAGGGCCAAATTGTCTGGGGCATTTGAAGGGGTTCCAGGAGGCAGTGAGGACCAGCATCACTTTTCCCCGCTGGCACTTTAGCTGTGGCAGCAAAATCTGGACATTTGTCTTTTTTGCTCCAGAGATCGCCGAAAGTGAAAAAAGGTGCTTTTGAGGATAGAGTCTGCAGGAAAGCAGAGAGGGCCAAATTGTCTGGGGCATTTAAAGGGGTTCCAGGAGGCAGTGAGAACCAGCATCACTTTTCCCCGCTGGCACCTTTGCTGTGGCAGCAAAAGCTGGACGTTTGTCTTTTTTGCTCCAGAGAGCGCCGAAAGTGAAAAAAGGTGCTTTTGAGGATAGAGTGCTCAGGAAAGCAGAGAGGGCCAAATTGTCTGGGGCATTTGAAGGGGTTCCAGGAGGCAGTGAGGACCAGCATCACTTTTCCCCGCTGGCACTTTAGCTGTGGCATCAAAATCTGGACGTTTGTCTTTTTTCCTTTAGAGAGCGGCGAAAGTGAAAAAAGGTGCTTTTGCGGATAGAGTGCTCAGGAAAGCAGAGAGGGCCAAATTGTCTGGGGCATTTGAAGGGGTTCCAGGAGGCAGTGAGGACCAGCATCACTTTTCCCCGCTGGCACTTTAGCTGTGGCAGCAAAATCTGGACGTTTGTCTTTTTTGCTCCAGAGATCGCCGAAAGTAAAAAAAGGTGATTTTGAGGATAGAGTCCTCAGGAAAGCAGAGAGGGCCAAATTGTCTTTGGCATTTGAAGGGGTTCCAGGAGGCAGTGAGGACCAGCATCACTTTTCCCCGCTGGCACCTTTGCTGTGGCAGCAAAAGCTGGACGTTTGTCTTTTTTGCTCCAGAGAGCGCCGAAAGTGAAAAAAGGTGCTTTTGAGGATAGAGTCCTCAGGAAAGCAGAGAGGGCCAAATTGTCTGGGGCATTTGAAGGGGTTCCAGGAGGCAGTGAGGACCAGCATCACTTTTCCCCGCTGGCACTTTAGCTGTGGCAGCAAAAGCTGGACGTTTGTCTTTTTTCCTTTAGAGAGCGGCGAAAGTGAAAAAAGGTGCTTTTGCGGATAGAGTGCTCAGGAAAGCAGAGAGGGCCAAATTGTCTGGGGCATTTGAAGGGGTTCCAGGAGGCAGTGAGGACCAGCATCACTTTTCCCCGCTGGCACTTTAGCTGTGGCAGCAAAATCTGGACGTTTGTCTCTTTTGCTCCAGAGATCGCCGAATGTAAAAAAAGGTGCTTTTGAGGACAGAGTCCTCAGGAAAGCAGAGAGGGCCAAATTGTCTGGGGCATTTGAAGGGGTTCCAGGAGGCAGTGAGGACCAGCATCACTTTTCCCCGCTGGCACCTTTGCTGTGGCAGCAAAAACTGGACGTTTGTCTTTTTTGCTCCAGAGAGCGCCAAAAGTGAAAAAAGGTGCTTTTGCGGATAGAGTCCTCAGGAAAGCAGAGAGGGCCAAATTGTCTGGGGCATTTGAAGGGGTTCCAGGAGGCAGTGAGGACCAGCATCACTTTTCCCCACTAGCACTTTAGCTGTGGCAGCAAAAGCTGGACGTTTGTATTTTTTGGTTCCAGAGAGCGCCAAAAGTGAAAAAAGGTGCTTTTGAGGATAGAGTCCTCAGGAAAGCAGAGAGGGCCAAATTGTCTGGGGCATTTGAAGGGGTTCCAGGAGGCAGTGAGGACCAGCATCACTTTTCCCCGCTGGCACCTTTGCTGTGGCAGCAAAAGCTGGACGTTTTCTTTTTTGCTCCAGACAGCGCCGAAAGTGAAAAAAGGTGCTTTTGAGGATAGAGTGCTCAGGAAAGCAGAGAGGGCCAAATTGTCTGGGGCATTTGAAGGGGTTCCAGGAGGCAGTGAGGACCAGCATCACTTTTCCCCACTGGCACCTTTGATGTGGCAGGAAAATGTGGACGTTTGTATTTTTGGCTTCAGACAGCGCCGAGAGTGAAAAAAGGTGCTTTTGAGGATAGAGTCTGCAGGAAAGCAGAGAGGGCCAAATTGTCTGGGGCATTTGAAGGGGTTCCAGGAGGCAGTGAGGACCAGCATCACTTTTCCCCACTGGCACCTTTGCTGTGGCAGCAAAAGCTGGACGTTTGTCTTTTTTGCTGCAGACAGAGCCGAAAGTGAAAAAAGGTGCTTTTGCGGATAGAGTCCTCAGGAAAGCAGAGAGGGCCAAATTGTCTGGGGCATTTGAAGGGGTTCCAGGAGGCAGTGAGGACCAGCATCACTTTTCCCCGCTGGCACTTTAGCTGTGGCAGCAAAATCTGGACATTTGTCTTTTTTGCTCCAGAGATCGCCGAAAGTGAAAAAAGGTGCTTTTGAGGATAGAGTCTGCAGGAAAGCAGAGAGGGCCAAATTGTCTGGGGCATTTAAAGGGGTTCCAGGAGGCAGTGAGAACCAGCATCACTTTTCCCCGCTGGCACCTTTGCTGTGGCAGCAAAAGCTGGACGTTTGTCTTTTTTGCTCCAGAGAGCGCCGAAAGTGAAAAAAGGTGCTTTTGAGGATAGAGTGCTCAGGAAAGCAGAGAGGGCCAAATTGTCTGGGGCATTTGAAGGGGTTCCAGGAGGCAGTGAGGACCAGCATCACTTTTCCCCGCTGGCACTTTAGCTGTGGCATCAAAATCTGGACGTTTGTCTTTTTTCCTTTAGAGAGCGGCGAAAGTGAAAAAAGGTGCTTTTGCGGATAGAGTGCTCAGGAAAGCAGAGAGGGCCAAATTGTCTGGGGCATTTGAAGGGGTTCCAGGAGGCAGTGAGGACCAGCATCACTTTTCCCCGCTGGCACTTTAGCTGTGGCAGCAAAATCTGGACGTTTGTCTTTTTTGCTCCAGAGATCGCCGAAAGTAAAAAAAGGTGATTTTGAGGATAGAGTCCTCAGGAAAGCAGAGAGGGCCAAATTGTCTTTGGCATTTGAAGGGGTTCCAGGAGGCAGTGAGGACCAGCATCACTTTTCCCCGCTGGCACCTTTGCTGTGGCAGCAAAAGCTGGACGTTTGTCTTTTTTGCTCCAGAGAGCGCCGAAAGTGAAAAAAGGTGCTTTTGAGGATAGAGTCCTCAGGAAAGCAGAGAGGGCCAAATTGTCTGGGGCATTTGAAGGGGTTCCAGGAGGCAGTGAGGACCAGCATCACTTTTCCCCGCTGGCACTTTAGCTGTGGCAGCAAAAGCTGGACGTTTGTCTTTTTTCCTTTAGAGAGCGGCGAAAGTGAAAAAAGGTGCTTTTGCGGATAGAGTGCTCAGGAAAGCAGAGAGGGCCAAATTGTCTGGGGCATTTGAAGGGGTTCCAGGAGGCAGTGAGGACCAGCATCACTTTTCCCCGCTGGCACTTTAGCTGTGGCAGCAAAATCTGGACGTTTGTCTCTTTTGCTCCAGAGATCGCCGAATGTAAAAAAAGGTGCTTTTGAGGACAGAGTCCTCAGGAAAGCAGAGAGGGCCAAATTGTCTGGGGCATTTGAAGGGGTTCCAGGAGGCAGTGAGGACCAGCATCACTTTTCCCCGCTGGCACCTTTGCTGTGGCAGCAAAAACTGGACGTTTGTCTTTTTTGCTCCAGAGAGCGCCAAAAGTGAAAAAAGGTGCTTTTGCGGATAGAGTCCTCAGGAAAGCAGAGAGGGCCAAATTGTCTGGGGCATTTGAAGGGGTTCCAGGAGGCAGTGAGGACCAGCATCACTTTTCCCCACTAGCACTTTAGCTGTGGCAGCAAAAGCTGGACGTTTGTATTTTTTGGTTCCAGAGAGCGCCAAAAGTGAAAAAAGGTGCTTTTGAGGATAGAGTCCTCAGGAAAGCAGAGAGGGCCAAATTGTCTGGGGCATTTGAAGGGGTTCCAGGAGGCAGTGAGGACCAGCATCACTTTTCCCCGCTGGCACCTTTGCTGTGGCAGCAAAAGCTGGACGTTTTCTTTTTTGCTCCAGACAGCGCCGAAAGTGAAAAAAGGTGCTTTTGAGGATAGAGTGCTCAGGAAAGCAGAGAGGGCCAAATTGTCTGGGGCATTTGAAGGGGTTCCAGGAGGCAGTGAGGACCAGCATCACTTTTCCCCACTGGCACCTTTGATGTGGCAGGAAAATGTGGACGTTTGTATTTTTGGCTTCAGACAGCGCCGAGAGTGAAAAAAGGTGCTTTTGAGGATAGAGTCTGCAGGAAAGCAGAGAGGGCCAAATTGTCTGGGGCATTTGAAGGGGTTCCAGGAGGCAGTGAGGACCAGCATCACTTTTCCCCGCTGGCACTTTAGCTGTGGCAGCAAAATCTGAACGTTTGTCTCTTCTGCTCCAGAGAGCGCCGAAAGTGAAAAAAGGTGCTTTTGAGGATAGAGTCCGCAGGAAAGCAGAGAGGGCCAAATTGTATGGGGCATTTGAAGGGGTTCCAGGAGGCAGTGAGGACCAGCATCACTTTTCCCCGCTGGCACCTTTGCTGTGGCAGCAAAAGCTGGACGTTTGTCTTTTTTGCTCCAGAGAGCGCCGAAAGTGATAAAAAAAAGCTTTTGAGGATAGCGTCCTCAGGAAAGCAGAGAGGGCCAAATTGTCTGTGGCATTTGAAGGGGTTCCAGGAGGCAGTGAGGACCAGCATCACTTTTCCCCGCTGGCACCTTTGCTGTGGCAGCAAAAGCTGGACGTTTGTCTTTTTTGCTCCAGAGAGCGCCGAAAGTGAAAAAAGGTGCTTTTGAGGATAGAGTCCTCAGGAAAGCAGAGAGGGCCAAATTGTCTGGGGCATTTGAAGGGGTTCCAGGAGGCAGTGAGGACCAGCATCACTTTTCCCCGCTGGCACTTTAGCTGTGGCAGCAAAAGCTGGACGTTTGTCTTTTTTCCTTTAGAGAGCGGCGAAAGTGAAAAAAGGTGCTTTTGCGGATAGAGTGCTCAGGAAAGCAGAGAGGGCCCAATTGTCTGGGGCATTTGAAGGGGTTCCAGGAGGCAGTGAGGACCAGCATGACTTTTCCCCGCTGGCACCTTTGCTGTGGCAGCAAAAGCTGGACGTTTGTCTTTTTTGCTCCAGAGAGCGCCGAAAGTGAAAAAAGGTGCTTTTGCGGATAGAGTCCTCAGGAAAGCAGAGAGGGCCAAATTGTCTGAGGCATTTGAAGGGGTTCCAGGAGGCAGTGAGGACCAGCATCACTTTTCCCCGCTGGCACCTTTGCTGTGGCAGCAAAAGCTGGACGTTTGTCTACTTTGCTCCAGAGAGAGCCGAAAGTGAAAAAAGGTGCTTTTGAGGATAGAGTCCTCAGGAAAGCAGAGAGGGCCAAATTGTCTGGGGCATTTGAAGGGGTTCCAGGAGGCAGTGAGGACCAGCATCACTTTTCCCCGCTGGCACTTTAGCTGTGGCAGCAAAAGCTGGACGTTTGTCTTTTTTGCTCCAGAGAGCGCCAAAAGTGAAAAAAGGTGCTTTTGAGGATAGAGTCCTCAGGAAAGCAGAGAGGGCCAAATTGTCTGGGGCATTTGAAGGGGTTCCAGGAGGCAGTGAGGACCAGCATGACTTTTCCCCTCTGGCACCTTTGCTGTGGCAGCAAAAGCTGGACGTTTTCTTTTTTGCTCCAGACAGCGCCGAAAGTGAAAAAAGGTGCTTTTGAGGATAGAGTGCTCAGGAAAGCAGAGAGGGCCAAATTGTCTGGGGCATTTGAAGGGGTTCCAGGAGGCAGTGAGGACCAGCATCACTTTTCCCCACTGGCACCTTTGATGTGGCAGGAAAATGTGGACGTTTGTATTTTTGGCTTCAGACAGCGCCGAAAGTGAAAAAAGGTGCTTTTGAGGATAGAGTGCTCAGGAAAGCAGAGAGGGCCAAATTGTCTGGGGCATTTGAAGGGGTTCCAGGAGGCAGTGAGGACCAGCATCACTTTTCCCCGCTGGCACTTTAGCTGTGGCAGCAAAAGCTGGACGTTTGTCTTTTTTCCTTTAGAGAGCGGCGAAAGTGAAAAAAGGTGCTTTTGCGGATAGAGTGCTCAGGAAAGCAGAGAGGGCCAAATTGTCTGGGGCATTTGAAGGGGTTCCAGGAGGCAGTGAGGACCAGCATCACTTTTCCCCGCTGGCACTTTAGCTGTGGCAGCAAAATCTGGACGTTTGTCTATTTTGCTCCAGAGATCGCCGAAAGTAAAAAAAGGTGCTTTTGAGGATAGAGTCCTCAGGAAAGCAGAGAGGGCCAAATTGTCTGGGGCATTTGAAGGGGTTCCAGGAGGCAGTGAGGACCAGCATCACTTTTCCCCGCTGGCACCTTTGCTGTGGCAGCAAAAGCTGGACGTTTGTCTTTTTTGCTCCAGAGAGCGCCGAAAGTGATAAAAAAAAGCTTTTGACGATAACGTCCTCAGGAAAGCAGAGAGGGCCAAATTGTATGGGGCATTTGAAGGGGTTCCAGGAGGCAGTGAGGACCAGCATCACTTTTCCCCGCTGGCACCTTTGCTGTGGCAGCAAAAGCTGGACGTTTGTCTTTTTTGCTCCAGACAGCGCCGAAAGTGAAAAAAGGTGCTTTTGAGGATAGAGTCCTCAGGAAAGCAGAGAGGGCCAAATTGTCTGGGGCATTTGAAGGGGTTCCAGGAGGCAGTGAGGACCAGCATGACTTTTCCCCGCTGGCACCTTTGCTGTGGCAGCAAAAGCTGGACGTTTGTCTTTTTTGCTCCAGAGAGCGCCGAAAGTGAAAAAAGGTGCTTTTGCGGATAGAGTCCTCAGGAAAGCAGAGAGGGCCAAATTGTCTGGGGCATTTGAAGGGGTTCCAGGAGGCAGTGAGGACCAGCATCACTTTTCCCCGCTGGCACCTTTGCTGTGGCAGCAAAAGCTGGACGTTTGTCTTTTTTCCTCCAGAGAGCGCCAAAAGTGAAAAAAGGTGCTTTTGCGGATAGAGTCCTCAGGAAAGCTGAGAGGGCCAAATTGTCTGGGGCATTTGAAGGGGTTCCAGGAGGCAGTGAGGACCAGCATGACTTTTCCCCGCTGGCACCTTTGCTGTGGCAGCAAAAGCTGGACGTTTTCTTTTTTACTCCAGAGAGCGCAGAAAGTGAAAAAAGGTGCTTTTGAGGATAGAGTCCTCAGGAAAGCAGAGAGGGCCAAATTGTCTGGGGCATTTGAAGGGGTTCCAGGAGGCAGTGAGGACCAGCATCACTTTTCCCCGCTGGCACCTTTGCTGTGGCAGGAAAATGTGGACGTTTGTATTTTTGGCTTCAGACAGCGCCGAAAGTGAAAAAAGGTGCTTTTGAGGATAGAGTCTGCAGGAAAGCAGGGAGGGCCAAATTGTCTGGGGCATTTAAAGGGGTTCCAGGATACAGTGAGAACCAGCATCACTTTTCCCCGCTGGCACCTTTGCTGTGGCAGCAAAAGCTGGACGTTTGTCTTTTTTGCTTCAGAGAGCGCCGAAAGTGAAAAAAGGTGCTTTTGAGGATAGAGTCCGCAGGAAAGCAGAGAGGGCCAAATTGTCTGGGGCATTTGAAGGGGTTCCAGGAGGCAGTGAGGACCAGCATCACTTTTCCCCGCTGGCACCTTTGCTGTGGCAGCAAAAGCTGGACGTTTGTCTTTTTTGCTCCAGAGAGCGCCGAAAGTGATAAAAAAAAGCTTTTGAGGATAGCGTCCTCAGGAAAGCAGAGAGGGCCAAATTGTCTGTGGCATTTGAAGGGCTTCCAGGAGGCAGTGAGGACCAGCATCACTTTTCCCCGCTGGCACCTTTGCTGTGGCAGCAAAATCTGGACGTTTGTCTTTTTTGCTCCAGAGAGCGCCGAAAGTGAAAAAAGGTGCTTTTGAGGATAGAGTCCTCAGGAAAGCAGAGAGGGCCAAATTGTCTGGGGCATTTGAAGGGGTTCCAGGAGGCAGTGAGGACCAGCATCACTTTTCCCCGCTGGCACTTTAGCTGTGGCAGCAAAAGCTGGACGTTTGTCTTTTTTCCTTTAGAGAGCGGCGAAAGTGAAAAAAGGTGCTTTTGCGGATAGAGTGCTCAGGAAAGCAGAGAGGGCCAAATTGTCTGGGGCATTTGAAGGGGTTCCAGGAGGCAGTGAGGACCAGCATCACTTTTCCCCGCTGGCACTTTAGCTGTGGCAGCAAAATCTGGACGTTTGTCTCTTTTGCTCCAGAGATCGCCGAAAGTAAAAAAAAGGTGCTTTTGAGGATAGAGTCCTCATGAAAGCAGAGAGGGCCAAATTGTCTGGGGCATTTGAAGGGGTTCCAGGAGGCAGTGAGGACCAGCATCACTTTTCCCCGCTGGCACCTTTGCTGTGGCAGCAAAAGCTGGACGTTTGTCTTTTTTGCTCCAGAGAGCGCCAAAAGTGAAAAAAGGTGCTTTTGCGGATAGAGTCCTCAGGAAAGCAGAGAGGGCCAAATTGTCTGGGGCATTTGAAGGGGTTCCAGGAGGCAGTGAGGACCAGCATCACTTTTCCCCACTGGCACTTTAGCTGTGGCAGCAAAAGCTGGACGTTTGTCTTTTTTGCTCCAGAGAGCGCCAAAAGTGAAAAAAGGTGCTTTTGAGGATAGAGTCCTCAGGAAAGCAGAGAGGGCCAAATTGTCTGGGGCATTTGAAGGGGTTCCAGGAGGCAGTGAGGACCAGCATCACTTTTCCCCGCTGGCACCTTTGCTGTGGCAGCAAAAGCTGGACGTTTTCTTTTTTGCTCCAGACAGCGCCGAAAGTGAAAAAAGGTGCTTTTGAGGATAGAGTGCTCAGGAAAGCAGAGAGGGCCAAATTGTCTGTGGCATTTGAAGGGGTTCCAGGAGGCAGTGAGGACCAGCATCACTTTTCCCCACTGGCACCTTTGATGTGGCAGGAAAATCTGGACGTTTGTCTTTTTTGCTCCAGACAGCGCCGAAAGTGAAAAAAGTTGCTTTTGAGGATAGAGTCTGCAGGAAAGCAGAGAGGGCCAAATTGTCTGGGGCATTTGAAGGGGTTCCAGGAGGCAGTGAGGACCAGCATCACTTTTCCCCGCTGGCACTTTAGCTGTGGCAGCAAAATCTGGACGTTTGTCTCTTCTGCTCCAGAGAGCGCCGAAAGTGAAAAAAGGTGCTTTTGAGGATAGAGTCCGCAGGAAAACAGAGAGGGCCAAATTGTATGGGGCATTTGAAGGGGTTCCAGGAGGCAGTGAGGACCAGCATCACTTTTCCCCGCTGCCACCTTTGCTGTGGCAGCAAAAGCTGGACGTTTGTCTTTTTTGCTCCAGAGAGCGCCGAAAGTGATAAAAAAAAGCTTTTGAGGATAGCGTCCTCAGGAAAGCAGAGAGGGCCAAATTGTATGGGGCATTTGAAGGGGTTCCAGGAGGCAGTGAGGACCAGCATCATTTTTCCCCGCTGGCACCTTTGCTGTGGCAGCAAAAGCTGGACGTTTTTCTTTTTTGCTCCAGAGAGCGCCGAAAGTGAAAAAAGGTGCTTTTGAGGATAGAGTCCTCAGGAAAGCAGAGAGGGCCAAATTGTCTGGGGCATTTGAAGGGGTTCCAGGAGGCAGTGAGGACCAGCATCACTTTTCCCCGCTGGCACTTTAGCTGTGGCAGCAAAAGCTGGACGTTTGTCTTTTTTCCTTTAGAGAGCGGCGAAAGTGAAAAAAGGTGCTTTTGCGGATAGAGTGCTCAGGAAAGCAGAGAGGGCCAAATTGTCTGGGGCATTTGAAGGGGTTCCAGGAGGCAGTGAGGACCAGCATCACTTTTCCCCGCTGGCACTTTAGCTGTGGCAGCAAAATCTGGACGTTTGTCTCTTTTGCTCCAGAGATCGCCGAAAGTAAAAAAAGGTGCTTTTGAGGATAGAGTCCTCAGGAAAGCAGAGAGGGCCAAATTGTCTTTGGCATTTGAAGGGGTTCCAGGAGGCAGTGAGGACCAGCATCACTTTTCCCCGCTGGCACCTTTGCTGTGGCAGCAAAAGCTGGACGTTTGTCTTTTTTGCTCCAGAGAGCGCCAAAAGTGAAAAAAGGTGCTTTTGCGGATAGAGTCCTCAGGAAAGCAGAGAGGGCCAAATTGTCTGGGGCATTTGAAGGGGTTCCAGGAGGCAGTGAGGACCAGCATCACTTTTCCCCACTGGCACTTTAGCTGTGGCAGCAAAAGCTGGACGTTTGTCTTTTTTGCTCCAGAGAGCGCCAAAAGTGAAAAAAGGTGCTTTTGAGGATAGAGTCCTCAGGAAAGCAGAGAGGGCCAAATTGTCTGGGGCATTTGAAGGGGTTCCAGGAGGCAGTGAGGACCAGCATCACTTTTCCCCGCTGGCACCTTTGCTGTGGCAGCAAAAGCTGGACGTTTTCTTTTTTGCTCCAGAGAGCGCCGAAAGTGAAAAAAGGTGCTTTTGAGGATAGAGTGCTCAGGAAAGCAGAGAGGGCCAAATTGTCTGGGGCATTTGAAGGGGTTCCAGGAGGCAGTGAGGACCAGCATCACTTTTCCCCACTGGCACCTTTGATGTGGCAGGAAAATGTGGACGTTTGTATTTTTGGCTTCAGACAGCGCCGAAAGTGAAAAAAGGTGCTTTTGAGGATAGAGTGCTCAGGAAAGCAGAGAGGGCCAAATTGTCTGGGGCATTTGAAGGGGTTCCAGGAGGCAGTGAGGACCAGCATCACTTTTCCCCGCTGGCACCTTTGCTGTGGCAGCAAAAGCTGGACGTTTGTCTTTTTTGCTCCAGAGAGCGCCGAAAGTGATAAAAAAAAGCTTTTGCGGATAGCGTCCTCAGGAAAGCAGAGAGGGCCAAATTGTCTGTGGCATTTGAAGGGCTTCCAGGAGGCAGTGAGGACCAGCATCACTTTTCCCCGCTGGCACCTTTGCTGTGGCAGCAAAATCTGGACGTTTGTCTTTTTTGCTCCAGAGAGCGCCGAAAGTGAAAAAAGGTGCTTTTGAGGATAGAGTCCTCAGGAAAGCAGAGAGGGCCAAATTGTCTGGGGCATTTGAAGGGGTTCCAGGAGGCAGTGAGGACCAGCATCACTTTTCCCCGCTGGCACTTTAGCTGTGGCAGCAAAAGCTGGACGTTTGTCTTTTTTCCTTTAGAGAGCGGCGAAAGTGAAAAAAGGTGCTTTTGCGGATAGAGTGCTCAGGAAAGCAGAGAGGGCCAAATTGTCTGGGGCATTTGAAGGGGTTCCAGGAGGCAGTGAGGACCAGCATCACTTTTCCCCGCTGGCACTTTAGCTGTGGCAGCAAAATCTGGACGTTTGTCTCTTTTGCTCCAGAGATCGCCGAAAGTAAAAAAAGGTGCTTTTGAGGATAGAGTCCTCAGGAAAGCAGAGAGGGCCAAATTGTCTGGGGCATTTGAAGGGGTTCCAGGAGGCAGTGAGGACCAGCATCACTTTTCCCCGCTGGCACCTTTGCTGTGGCAGCAAAAGCTGGACGTTTGTCTTTTTTGCTCCAGAGAGCGCCAAAAGTGAAAAAAGGTGCTTTTGCGGATAGAGTCCTCAGGAAAGCAGAGAGGGCCAAATTGTCTGGGGCATTTGAAGGGGTTCCAGGAGGCAGTGAGGACCAGCATCACTTTTCCCCGCTGGCACTTTAGCTGTGGCAGCAAAAGCTGGACGTTTGTCTTTTTTGCTCCAGAGAGCGCCAAAAGTGAAAAAAGGTGCTTTTGAGGATAGAGTCCTCAGGAAAGCAGAGAGGGCCAAATTGTCTGGGGCATTTGAAGGGGTTCCAGGAGGCAGTGAGGACCAGCATCACTTTTCCCCGCTGGCACCTTTGCTGTGGCAGCAAAAGCTGGACGTTTTCTTTTTTGCTCCAGAGAGCGCCGAAAGTGAAAAAAGGTGCTTTTGAGGATAGAGTGCTCAGGAAAGCAGAGAGGGCCAAATTGTCTGGGGCATTTGAAGGGGTTCCAGGAGGCAGTGAGGACCAGCATCACTTTTCCCCACTGGCACCTTTGATGTGGCAGGAAAATGTCGACGTTTGTATTTTTGGCTTCAGACAGCGCCGAAAGTGAAAAAAGGTGCTTTTGAGGATAGAGTGCTCAGGAAAGCAGAGAGGGCCAAATTGTCTGGGGCATTTGAAGGGGTTCCAGGAGGCAGTGAGGACCAGCATCACTTTTCCCCGCTGGCACCTTTGCTGTGGCAGCAAAAGCTGGACGTTTGTCTTTTTTGCTCCAGAGAGCGCCGAAAGTGATAAAAAAAAGCTTTTGAGGATAGCGTCCTCAGGAAAGCAGAGAGGGCCAAATTGTCTGTGGCATTTGAAGGGCTTCCAGGAGGCAGTGAGGACCAGCATCACTTTTCCCCGCTGGCACCTTTGCTGTGGCAGCAAAATCTGGACGTTTGTCTTTTTTGCTCCAGAGAGCGCCGAAAGTGAAAAAAGGTGCTTTTGAGGATAGAGTCCTCAGGAAAGCAGAGAGGGCCAAATTGTCTGGGGCATTTGAAGGGGTTCCAGGAGGCAGTGAGGACCAGCATCACTTTTCCCCGCTGGCACTTTAGCTGTGGCAGCAAAAGCTGGACGTTTGTCTTTTTTCCTTTAGAGAGCGGCGAAAGTGAAAAAAGGTGCTTTTGCGGATAGAGTGCTCAGGAAAGCAGAGAGGGCCAAATTGTCTGGGGCATTTGAAGGGGTTCCAGGAGGCAGTGAGGACCAGCATCACTTTTCCCCGCTGGCACTTTAGCTGTGGCAGCAAAATCTGGACGTTTGTCTCTTTTGCTCCAGAGATCGCCGAAAGTAAAAAAAAGGTGCTTTTGAGGATAGAGTCCTCAGGAAAGCAGAGAGGGCCAAATTGTCTGGGGCATTTGAAGGGGTTCCAGGAGGCAGTGAGGACCAGCATCACTTTTCCCCGCTGGCACCTTTGCTGTGGCAGCAAAAGCTGGACGTTTGTCTTTTTTGCTCCAGAGAGCGCCAAAAGTGAAAAAAGGTGCTTTTGCGGATAGAGTCCTCAGGAAAGCAGAGAGGGCCAAATTGTCTGGGGCATTTGAAGGGGTTCCAGGAGGCAGTGAGGACCAGCATCACTTTTCCCCGCTGGCACCTTTGCTGTGGCAGCAAAAGCTGGACGTTTTCTTTTTTGCTCCAGACAGCGCCGAAAGTGAAAAAAGGTGCTTTTGAGGATAGAGTCCTCAGGAAAGCAGAGAGGGCCAAATTGTCTGGGGCATTTGAAGGGGTTCCAGGAGGCAGTGAGGACCAGCATCACTTTTCCCCGCTGGCACCTTTGCTGTGGCAGCAAAAGCTGGACGTTTTCTTTTTTGCTCCAGACAGCGCCGAAAGTGAAAAAAGGTGCTTTTGAGGATAGAGTGCTCAGGAAAGCAGAGAGGGCCAAATTGTCTGTGGCATTTGAAGGGGTTCCAGGAGGCAGTGAGGACCAGCATCACTTTTCCCCACTGGCACCTTTGATGTGGCAGGAAAATCTGGACGTTTGTCTTTTTTGCTGCAGACAGCGCCGAAAGTGAAAAAAGGTGCTTTTGAGGATAGAGTCTGCAGGAAAGCAGAGAGGGCCAAATTGTCTGGGGCATTTGAAGGGGTTCCAGGAGGCAGTGAGGACCAGCATCACTTTTCCCCGCTGGCACTTTAGCTGTGGCAGCAAAATCTGGACGTTTGTCTCTTCTGCTCCAGAGAGCGCCGAAAGTGAAAAAAGGTGCTTTTGAGGATAGAGTCCGCAGGAAAACAGAGAGGGCCAAATTGTATGGGGCATTTGAAGGGGTTCCAGGAGGCAGTGAGGACCAGCATCACTTTTCCCCGCTGCCACCTTTGCTGTGGCAGCAAAAGCTGGACGTTTGTCTTTTTTGCTCCAGAGAGCGCCGAAAGTGATAAAAAAAAGCTTTTGAGGATAGCGTCCTCAGGAAAGCAGAGAGGGTCAAATTGTATGGGGCATTTGAAGGGGTTCCAGGAGGCAGTGAGGACCAGCATCATTTTTCCCCGCTGGCACCTTTGCTGTGGCAGCAAAAGCTGGACGTTTGTCTTTTTTGCTCCAGAGAGCGCCGAAAGTGAAAAAAGGTGCTTTTGAGGATAGAGTCCTCAGGAAAGCAGAGAGGGCCAAATTGTCTGGGGCATTTGAAGGGGTTCCAGGAGGCAGTGAGGACCAGCATCACTTTTCCCCGCTGGCACTTTAGCTGTGGCAGCAAAAGCTGGACGTTTGTCTTTTTTCCTTTAGAGAGCGGCGAAAGTGAAAAAAGGTGCTTTTGCGGATAGAGTGCTCAGGAAAGCAGAGAGGGCCAAATTGTCTGGGGCATTTGAAGGGGTTCCAGGAGGCAGTGAGGACCAGCATCACTTTTCCCCGCTGGCACTTTAGCTGTGGCAGCAAAATCTGGACGTTTGTCTCTTTTGCTCCAGAGATCGCCGAAAGTAAAAAAAGGTGCTTTTGAGGATAGAGTCCTCAGGAAAGCAGAGAGGGCCAAATTGTCTGGGGCATTTGAAGGGGTTCCAGGAGGCAGTGAGGACCAGCATCACTTTTCCCCGCTGGCACCTTTGCTGTGGCAGCAAAAGCTGGACGTTTGTCTTTTTTGCTCCAGAGAGCGCCAAAAGTGAAAAAAGGTGCTTTTGCGGATAGAGTCCTCAGGAAAGCAGAGAGGGCCAAATTGTCTGGGGCATTTGAAGGGGTTCCAGGAGGCAGTGAGGACCAGCATCACTTTTCCCCACTGGCACTTTAGCTGTGGCAGCAAAAGCTGGACGTTTGTCTTTTTTGCTCCAGAGAGCGCCAAAAGTGAAAAAAGGTGCTTTTGAGGATAGAGTCCTCAGGAAAGCAGAGAGGGCCAAATTGTCTGGGGCATTTGAAGGGGTTCCAGGAGGCAGTGAGGACCAGCATCACTTTTCCCCGCTGGCACCTTTGCTGTGGCAGCAAAAGCTGGACGTTTTCTTTTTTGCTCCAGAGAGCGCCGAAAGTGAAAAAAGGTGCTTTTGAGGATAGAGTGCTCAGGAAAGCAGAGAGGGCCAAATTGTCTGGGGCATTTGAAGGGGTTCCAGGAGGCAGTGAGGACCAGCATCACTTTTCCCCGCTGGCACCTTTGCTGTGGCAGCAAAAGCTGGACGTTTGTCTTTTTTGCTCCAGAGAGCGCCGAAAGTGATAAAAAAAAGCTTTTGAGGATAGCGTCCTCAGGAAAGCAGAGAGGGCCAAATTGTCTGTGGCATTTGAAGGGCTTCCAGGAGGCAGTGAGGACCAGCATCACTTTTCCCCGCTGGCACCTTTGCTGTGGCAGCAAAATCTGGACGTTTGTCTTTTTTGCTCCAGAGAGCGCCGAAAGTGAAAAAAGGTGCTTTTGAGGATAGAGTCCTCAGGAAAGCAGAGAGGGCCAAATTGTCTGGGGCATTTGAAGGGGTTCCAGGAGGCAGTGAGGACCAGCATCACTTTTCCCCGCTGGCACTTTAGCTGTGGCAGCAAAAGCTGGACGTTTGTCTTTTTTCCTTTAGAGAGCGGCGAAAGTGAAAAAAGGTGCTTTTGCGGATAGAGTGCTCAGGAAAGCAGAGAGGGCCAAATTGTCTGGGGCATTTGAAGGGGTTCCAGGAGGCAGTGAGGACCAGCATCACTTTTCCCCGCTGGCACTTTAGCTGTGGCAGCAAAATCTGGACGTTTGTCTCTTTTGCTCCAGAGATCGCCGAAAGTAAAAAAAAGGTGCTTTTGAGGATAGAGTCCTCAGGAAAGCAGAGAGGGCCAAATTGTCTGGGGCATTTGAAGGGGTTCCAGGAGGCAGTGAGGACCAGCATCACTTTTCCCCGCTGGCACCTTTGCTGTGGCAGCAAAAGCTGGACGTTTGTCTTTTTTGCTCCAGAGAGCGCCAAAAGTGAAAAAAGGTGCTTTTGCGGATAGAGTCCTCAGGAAAGCAGAGAGGGCCAAATTGTCTGGGGCATTTGAAGGGGTTCCAGGAGGCAGTGAGGACCAGCATCACTTTTCCCCACTGGCACTTTAGCTGTGGCAGCAAAAGCTGGACGTTTGTCTTTTTTGCTCCAGAGAGCGCCAAAAGTGAAAAAAGGTGCTTTTGAGGATAGAGTCCTCAGGAAAGCAGAGAGGGCCAAATTGTCTGGGGCATTTGAAGGGGTTCCAGGAGGCAGTGAGGACCAGCATCACTTTTCCCCGCTGGCACCTTTGCTGTGGCAGCAAAAGCTGGACGTTTTCTTTTTTGCTCCAGACAGCGCCGAAAGTGAAAAAAGGTGCTTTTGAGGATAGAGTCCTCAGGAAAGCAGAGAGGGCCAAATTGTCTGTGGCATTTGAAGGGGTTCCAGGAGGCAGTGAGGACCAGCATCACTTTTCCCCACTGGCACCTTTGATGTGGCAGGAAAATCTGGACGTTTGTCTTTTTTGCTGCAGACAGCGCCGAAAGTGAAAAAAGGTGCTTTTGAGGATAGAGTCTGCAGGAAAGCAGAGAGGGCCAAATTGTCTGGGGCATTTGAAGGGGTTCCAGGAGGCAGTGAGGACCAGCATCACTTTTCCCCGCTGGCACTTTAGCTGTGGCAGCAAAATCTGGACGTTTGTCTCTTCTGCTCCAGAGAGCGCCGAAAGTGAAAAAAGGTGCTTTTGAGGATAGAGTCCGCAGGAAAACAGAGAGGGCCAAATTGTATGGGGCATTTGAAGGGGTTCCAGGAGGCAGTGAGGACCAGCATCACTTTTCCCCGCTGCCACCTTTGCTGTGGCAGCAAAAGCTGGACATTTGTCTTTTTTGCTCCAGAGAGCGCCGAAAGTGATAAAAAAAAGCTTTTGAGGATAGCGTCCTCAGGAAAGCAGAGAGGGCCAAATTGTATGGGGCATTTGAAGGGGTTCCAGGAGGCAGTGAGGACCAGCATCATTTTTCCCCGCTGGCACCTTTGCTGTGGCAGCAAAAGCTGGACGTTTGTCTTTTTTGCTCCAGAGAGCGCCGAAAGTGAAAAAAGGTGCTTTTGAGGATAGAGTCCTCAGGAAAGCAGAGAGGGCCAAATTGTCTGGGGCATTTGAAGGGGTTCCAGGAGGCAGTGAGGACCAGCATCACTTTTCCCCACTGGCACCTTTGATGTGGCAGGAAAATGTGGACGTTTGTATTTTTGGCTTCAGACAGCGCCGAAAGTGAAAAAAGGTGCTTTTGAGGATAGAGTCTGCAGGAAAGCAGAGAGGGCCAAATTGTCTGGGGCATTTGAAGGGGTTCCAGGAGGCAGTGAGGACCAGCATCACTTTTCCCCGCTGGCACTTTAGCTGTGGCAGCAAAAGCTGGACGTTTGTCTTTTTTGCTCCAGAGAGCGCCGAAAGTGATAAAAAAAAGCTTTTGACGATAGCGTCCTCAGGAAAGCAGAGAGGGCCAAATTGTATGGGGCATTTGAAGGGGTTCCAGGAGGCAGTGAGGACCAGCATCACTTTTCCCCGCTGGCACCTTTGCTGTGGCAGCAAAAGCTGGACGTTTGTCTTTTTTGCTCCAGACAGCGCCGAAAGTGAAAAAAGGTGCTTTTGCGGATAGAGTCCTCAGGAAAGCAGAGAGGGCCAAATTGTCTGGGGCATTTGAAGGGGTTCCAGGAGGCAGTGAGGACCAGCATGACTTTTCCCCGCTGGCACCTTTGCTGTGGCAGCAAAAGCTGGACGTTTGTCTTTTTTGCTCCAGAGAGCGCCGAAAGTGAAAAAAGGTGCTTTTGCGGATAGAGTCCTCAGGAAAGCAGAGAGGGCCAAATTGTCTGGGGCATTTGAAGGGGTTCCAGGAGGCAGTGAGGACCAGCATCACTTTTCCCCGCTGGCACCTTTGCTGTGGCAGCAAAAGCTGGACGTTTGTCTTTTTTGCTCCAGAGAGCGCCAAAAGTGAAAAAAGGTGCTTTTGCGGATAGAGTCCTCAGGAAAGCTGAGAGGGCCAAATTGTCTGGGGCATTTGAAGGGGTTCCAGGAGGCAGTGAGGACCAGCATGACTTTTCCCCGCTGGCACCTTTGCTGTGGCAGCAAAAGCTGGACGTTTTCTTTTTTGCTCCAGAGAGCGCAGAAAGTGAAAAAAGGTGCTTTTGCGGATAGAGTCCTCAGGAAAGCAGAGAGGGCCAAATTGTCTGGGGCATTTGAAGGGGTTCCAGGAGGCAGTGAGGACCAGCATCACTTTTCCCCGCTGGCACCTTTGCTGTGGCAGGAAAATGTGGACGTTTGTATTTTTGGCTTCAGACAGCGCCGAAAGTGAAAAAAGGTGCTTTTGAGGATAGAGTCTGCAGGAAAGCAGGGAGGGCCAAATTGTCTGGGGCATTTAAAGGGGTTCCAGGATACAGTGAGGACCAGCATGACTTTTCCCCGCTGGCACCTTTGCTGTGGCAGCAAAAGCTGGACGTTTGTCTTTTTTGCTCCAGAGAGCGCCGAAAGTGAAAAAAGGTGCTTTTGCGGATAGAGTCCTCAGGAAAGCAGAGAGGGCCAAATTGTCTGGGGCATTTGAAGGGGTTCCAGGAGGCAGTGAGGACCAGCATCACTTTTCCCCGCTGGCACCTTTGCTGTGGCAGCAAAAGCTGGACGTTTGTCTACTTTGCTCCAGAGAGAGCCGAAAGTGAAAAAAGGTGCTTTTGAGGATAGAGTCTGCAGGAAAGCAGAGAGGGCCAAATTGTCTGGGGCATTTGAAGGGGTTCCAGGAGGCAGTGAGGACCAGCATCACTTTTCCCCGCTGGCACTTTAGCTGTGGCAGCAAAATCTGGACGTTTGTCTTTTTTGCTCCAGAGAGCGCCGAAAGTGAAAAAAGGTGCTTTTGAGGATAGAGTCCGCAGGAAAGCAGAGAGGGCCAAATTTTATGAGGCATTTGAAGGGGTTCCAGGAGGCAGTGAGGACCAGCATCACTTTTCCCCGCTGGCACCTTTGCTGTGGCAGCAAAAGCTGGACGTTTGTCTTTTTTGCTCCAGAGAGCGCCGAAAGTCTAAAAAAAAGCTTTTTGAGGATAGCGTCCTCAGGAAAGCAGAGAGGGCCAAATTGTCTGGGGCATTTGAAGGGGTTCCAGGGAGGCAGTGAGGACCAGCATCACTTTTCCCCGCTGGCACCTTTGCTGTGGCAGCAAAAGCTGGACGTTTGTCTTTTTTGCTCCAGAGAGCGCCGAAAGTGAAAAAAGGTGCTTTTGCGCATAGAGTCCTCAGGAAAGCAGAGAGGGCCAAATTGTCTGGGGCATTTGAAGGGGTTCCAGGAGGCAGTGAGGACCAGCATGACTTTTCCCCGCTGGCACCTTTGCTGTGGCAGCAAAAGCTGGACGTTTGTCTTTTTTGCTCCAGACAGCGCCGAAAGTGAAAAAAGGTGCTTTTGACGATAGAGTCCGCAGGAAAGCAGAGAGGGCCAAATTGTCTGGGGCATTTGAAGGGGTTCCAGGATACAGTGAGAACCAGCATCACTTTTCCCCGCTGGCACCTTTGCTGTGGCAGCAAAAGCTGGACGTTTGTCTTTTTTGCTCCAGAGAGCGCCGAAAGTGAAAAAAGGTGCTTTTGAGGATAGAGTCCGCAGGAAAGCAGAGAGGGCCAAATTGTCTGGGGCATTTGAAGGGGTTCCAGGAGGCAGTGAGGACCAGCATCACTTTTCCCCGCTGGCACTTTAGCTGTGGCAGCAAAATCTGGACGTTTGTCTTTTTTGCTCCAGAGAGCGCCGAAAGTGAAAAAAGGTGCTTTTGCGGATAGAGTCCTCAGGAAAGCAGAGAGGGCCAAATTGTCTGGGGCATTTGAAGGGGTTCCAGGAGGCAGTGAGGACCAGCATCACTTTTCAACTCTGGCACCTTTGCTGTGGCAGCAAAAGCTGGACGTTTGTCTTTTTTGCTCCAGAGAGCGGCGAAAGTGAAAAAAGGTGCTTTTGAGGATAGAGTCCTCAGGAAAGCAGAGAGGGCCAAATTGTCTGGGGCATTTGAAGGGGTTCCAGGAGGCAGTGAGGACCAGCATGACTTTTCCCCGCTGGCACCTTTGCTGTGGCAGCAAAAGCTGGACGTTTGTCTTCTTTGCTCCAGAGAGCGCCGAAAGTGAAAAAAGGTGCTTTTGCGGATAGAGTCCTCAGGAAAGCAGAGAGGGCCAAATTGTCTGGGGCATTTGAAGGGGTTCCAGGAGGCAGTGAGGACCAGCATCACTTTTCCCCGCTGGCACCTTTGCTGTGGCAGCAAAAGCTGGACGTTTGTCTTTTTTGCTCCAGAGAGAGCCGAAAGTGAAAAAAGGTGCTTTTGAGGATAGAGTCTGCAGGAAAGCAGAGAGGGCCACATTGTCTGGGGCATTTGAAGGGGTTCCAGGAGGCAGTGAGGACCAGCATCACTTTTCCCCGCTGGCACTTTAGCTGTGGCAGCAAAATCTGGACGTTTGTCTTTTTTGCTCCAGAGAGCGCCGAAAGTGAAAAAAGGTGCTTTTGAGGATAGAGTCCGCAGGAAAGCAGAGAGGGCCAAATTTTATGAGGCATTTGAAGGGGTTCCAGGAGGCAGTGAGGACCAGCATCACTTTTCCCCGCTGGCACCTTTGCTGTGGCAGCAAAAGCTGGACATTTGTCTTTTTTGCTCCAGAGAGCGCCGAAAGTCTAAAAAAAAGCTTTTGAGGATAGCGTCCTCAGGAAAGCAGAGAGGGCCAAATTGTCTGGGGCATTTGAAGGGGTTCCAGGAGGCAGTGAGGACCAGCATGACTTTTCCCCGCTGGCACCTTTGCTGTGGCAGCAAAAGCTGGACGTTTGTCTTTTTTGCTCCAGACAGCGCCGAAAGTGAAAAAAGGTGCTTTTGCGGATAGAGTCCTCAGGAAAGCAGAGAGGGCCAAATTGTCTGGGGCATTTGAAGGGGTTCCAGGAGGCAGTGAGGACCAGCATCACTTTTCCCCGCTGGCACCTTTGCTGTGGCAGCAAAAGCTGGACGTTTGTCTACTTTGCTCCAGAGAGAGCCGAAAGTGAAAAAAGGTGCTTTTGAGGATAGAGTCTGCAGGAAAGCAGAGAGGGCCAAATTGTCTGGGGCATTTGAAGGGGTTCCAGGAGGCAGTGAGGACCAGCATCACTTTTCCCCGCTGGCACTTTAGCTGTGGCAGCAAAATCTGGACGTTTGTCTTTTTTGCTCCAGAGAGCGCCGAAAGTGAAAAAAGGTGCTTTTGAGGATAGAGTCCGCAGGAAAGCAGAGAGGGCCAAATTTTATGAGGCATTTGAAGGGGTTCCAGGAGGCAGTGAGGACCAGCATCACTTTTCCCCGCTGGCACCTTTGCTGTGGCAGCAAAAGCTGGACGTTTGTCTTTTTTGCTCCAGAGAGCGCCGAAAGTCTAAAAAAAAGCTTTTGAGGATAGCGTCCTCAGGAAAGCAGAGAGGGCCAAATTGTCTGGGGCATTTGAAGGGGTTCCAGGAGGCAGTGAGGACCAGCATCACTTTTCCCCGCTGGCACCTTTGCTGTGGCAGCAAAAGCTGGACGTTTGTCTTTTTTGCTCCAGAGAGCGCCGAAAGTGAAAAAAGGTGCTTTTGCGCATAGAGTCCTCAGGAAAGCAGAGAGGGCCAAATTGTCTGGGGCATTTGAAGGGGTTCCAGGAGGCAGTGAGGACCAGCATGACTTTTCCCCGCTGGCACCTTTGCTGTGGCAGCAAAAGCTGGACGTTTGTCTTTTTTGCTCCAGACAGCGCCGAAAGTGAAAAAAGGTGCTTTTGACGATAGAGTCCGCAGGAAAGCAGAGAGGGCCAAATTGTCTGGGGCATTTGAAGGGGTTCCAGGATACAGTGAGAACCAGCATCACTTTTCCCCGCTGGCACCTTTGCTGTGGCAGCAAAAGCTGGACGTTTGTCTTTTTTGCTCCAGAGAGCGCCGAAAGTGAAAAAAGGTGCTTTTGAGGATAGAGTCCGCAGGAAAGCAGAGAGGGCCAAATTGTCTGGGGCATTTGAAGGGGTTCCAGGAGGCAGTGAGGACCAGCATCACTTTTCCCCGCTGGCACTTTAGCTGTGGCAGCAAAAGCTGGACGTTTGTCTTTTTTGCTCCAGAGAGCGCCGAAAGTGAAAAAAGGTGCTTTTGCGGATAGAGTCCTCAGGAAAGCAGAGAGGGCCAAATTGTCTGGGGCATTTGAAGGGGTTCCAGGAGGCAGTGAGGACCAGCATCACTTTTCAACTCTGGCACCTTTGCTGTGGCAGCAAAAGCTGGACGTTTGTCTTTTTTGCTCCAGAGAGCGGCGAAAGTGAAAAAAGGTGCTTTTGAGGATAGAGTCCTCAGGAAAGCAGAGAGGGCCAAATTGTCTGGGGCATTTGAAGGGGTTCCAGGAGGCAGTGAGGACCAGCATGACTTTTCCCCGCTGGCACCTTTGCTGTGGCAGCAAAAGCTGGACGTTTGTCTTCTTTGCTCCAGAGAGCGCCGAAAGTGAAAAAAGGTGCTTTTGCGGATAGAGTCCTCAGGAAAGCAGAGAGGGCCAAATTGTCTGGGGCATTTGAAGGGGTTCCAGGAGGCAGTGAGGACCAGCATCACTTTTCCCCGCTGGCACCTTTGCTGTGGCAGCAAAAGCTGGACGTTTGTCTTTTTTGCTCCAGAGAGAGCCGAAAGTGAAAAAAGGTGCTTTTGAGGATAGAGTCTGCAGGAAAGCAGAGAGGGCCACATTGTCTGGGGCATTTGAAGGGGTTCCAGGAGGCAGTGAGGACCAGCATCACTTTTCCCCGCTGGCACTTTAGCTGTGGCAGCAAAATCTGGACGTTTGTCTTTTTTGCTCCAGAGAGCGCCGAAAGTGAAAAAAGGTGCTTTTGAGGATAGAGTCCGCAGGAAAGCAGAGAGGGCCAAATTTTATGAGGCATTTGAAGGGGTTCCAGGAGGCAGTGAGGACCAGCATCACTTTTCCCCGCTGGCACCTTTGCTGTGGCAGCAAAAGCTGGACATTTGTCTTTTTTGCTCCAGAGAGCGCCGAAAGTCTAAAAAAAAGCTTTTGAGGATAGCGTCCTCAGGAAAGCAGAGAGGGCCAAATTGTCTGGGGCATTTGAAGGGGTTCCAGGAGGCAGTGAGGACCAGCATGACTTTTCCCCGCTGGCACCTTTGCTGTGGCAGCAAAAGCTGGACGTTTGTCTTTTTTGCTCCAGACAGCGCCGAAAGTGAAAAAAGGTGCTTTTGCGGATAGAGTCCTCAGGAAAGCAGAGAGGGCCAAATTGTCTGGGGCATTTGAAGGGGTTCCAGGAGGCAGTGAGGACCAGCATCACTTTTCCCCGCTGGCACCTTTGCTGTGGCAGCAAAAGCTGGACGTTTGTCTTTTTTGCTGCAGAGAGCGCCGAAAGTGAAAAAAGGTGCTTTTGCGGATAGAGTCCTCAGGAAAGCAGAGAGGGCCAAATTGTCTGGGGCATTTGAAGGGGTTCCAGGAGGCAGTGAGGACCAGCATGACTTTTCCCCGCTGGCACCTTTGCTGTGGCAGCAAAAGCTGGACGTTTGTCTTTTTTGCTCCAGAGAGCGCAGAAAGTCTAAAAAAAAGCTTTTGAGGATAGCGTCCTCAGGAAAGCAGAGAGGGCCAAATTGTCTGGGGCATTTGAAGGGGTTCCAGGAGGCAGTGAGGACCGGCATGACTTTTCCCCGCTGGCACCTTTGCTGTGGCAGCAAAAGCTGGACGTTTGTCTTTTTTGCTCCAGAGAGCGCCGAAAGTGAAAAAAGGTGCTTTTGCGGATAGAGTCCTCAGGAAAGCAGAGAGGGCCAAATTGTCTGGGGCATTTGAAGGGGTTCCAGGAGGCAGTGAGGACCAGCATCACTTTTCCCCGCTGGCACCTTTGCTGTGGCAGCAAAAGCTGGACGTTTGTCTTTTTTGCTCCAGAGAGCGCAGAAAGTGAAAAAAGGTGCTTTTGCGGATAGAGTGCTCAGGAAAGCAGAGAGGGCCAAATTGTCTGGGGCATTTGAAGGGGTTCCAGGAGGCAGTGAGGACCAGCATGACTTTTCCCGCTGGCACCTTTGCTGTGGCAGCAAAATCTGGACGTTTGTCTTTTTTGCTCCAGAGAGCGCCAAAAGTGAAAAAAGGTGCTTTTGCGGATAGAGTCCTCAGGAAAGCTGAGAGGGCCAAATTGTCTGGGGCATTTGAAGGGGTTCCAGGAGGCAGTGAGGACCAGCATCACTTTTCCCCGCTGGCACCTTTGCTGTGGCAGCAAAAGCTGGACGTTTGTCTTTTTTGCTCCAGACAGCGCCGAAAGTGAAAAAAGGTGCTTTTGAGGAGAGAGTCCTCAGGAAAGCAGAGAGGGCCAAATTGTCTGGGGCATTTGAAGGGGTTCCAGGAGGCAGTGAGGACCAGCATCACTTTTCCCCGCTGGCACCTTTGCTGTGGCAGCAAAATCTGGACGTTTGTATTTTTTGCTCCAGACAGCGCCGAAAGTGAAAAAAGGTGCTTTTGCGGATAGAGTCCTCAGGAAAGCAGAGAGGGCCAAATTGTCTGGGGCATTTGAAGGAGTTCCAGGAGGCAGTGAGGACCAGCATGACTTTTCCCCGCTGGCACCTTTGCTGTGGCAGCAAAAGCTGGACGTTTGTCTTTTTTGCTCCAGAGAGCGCCGAAAGTGAAAAAAGGTGCTTTTGCGGATAGAGTCCTCAGGAAAGCAGAGAGGGCCAAATTGTCTGAGGCATTTGAAGGGGTTCCAGGAGGCAGTGAGGACCAGCATCACTTTTCCCCGCTGGCACCTCTGCTGTGGCAGCAAAAGCTGGACGTTTGTCTACTTTGCTCCAGAGAGAGCCGAAAGTGAAAAAAGGTGCTTTTGCGGATAGAGTGCTCAGGAAAGCAGAGAGGGCCAAATTGTCTGGGGCATTTGAAGGGGTTCCAGGAGGCAGTGAGGACCAGCATCACTTTTCCCCGCTGGCACTTTAGCTGTGGCAGCAAAATCTGGACGTTTGTCTCTTTTGCTCCAGAGAGAGCCGAAAGTGAAAAAAGGTGCTTTTGAGGATAGAGTCCGCAGGAAATCAGAGAGGGCCAAATTTTATGAGGCATTTGAAGGGGTTCCAGGAGGCAGTGAGGACCAGCATCACTTTTCCCCGCTGGCACCTTTGCTGTGGCAGCAAAAGCTGGACGTTTGTCTTTTTTGCTCCAGACAGCGCCGAAAGTCTAAAAAAAAGCTTTTGAGGATAGCGTCCTCAGGAAAGCAGAGAGGGACAAATTGTCTGGGGCATTTGAAGGGGTTCCAGGAGGCAGTGAGGACCAGCATCACTTTTCCCCGCTGGCACTTTAGCTGTGGCAGCAAAATCTGGACGTTTGTCTTTTTTGCTCCAGACAGCGCCGAAGGTGAAAAAAGGTGCTTTTGAGGATAGAGTCCTCAGGAAAGCAGAGAGGGCCAAATTGTCTGGGGCATTTGAAGGGGTTCCAGGAGGCAGTGAGGACCAGCATCACTTTTCCCCGCTGGCACCTTTGCTGTGGCAGCAAAAGCTGGACGTTTGTCTTTTTTGCTCCAGACAGCGCCGAAAGTGAAAAAAGGTGCTTTTGCGGATAGAGTCCTCAGGAAAGCAGAGAGGGCCAAATTGTCTGGGGCATTTGAAGGGGTTCCAGGAGGCAGTGAGGACCAGCATCACTTTTCCCCGCTGGCACCTTTGCTGTGGCAGCAAAAGCTGGACGTTTGTCTTTTTTCCTCCAGAGAGCGGCGAAAGTCAAAAAAGGTGCTTTTGAGGATAGAGTCCTCAGGAAAGCAGAGAGGGCCAAATTGTCTGGGGCATTTGAAGGGGTTCCAGGAGGCAGTGAGGACCAGCATCCCTTTTCCCCGCTGGCACTTTAGCTGTGGCAGCAAAATCTGGACGTTTGTCTTTTTTGCTCCAGACAGCGCCGAAAGTGAAAAAAGGTGCTTTTGCGGATAGAGTCCTCAGGAAAGCAGAGAGGGCCAAATTGTCTGGGGCATTTGAAGGGGTTCCAGGAGGCAGTGAGGACCAGCATGACTTTTCCCCGCTGGCACCTTTGCTGTGGCAGCAAAAGCTGGACGTTTTTCTATTTTTGATCCAGAGAGCGGCGAAAGTGAAAAAAGGTGCTTTTGAAAATAGAGTCCTCAGGAAAGCAGAGAGGGCCAAATTGTCTGGGGCATTTGAAGGGGTTCCAGGAGGCAGTGAGGACCAGCATCACTTTTCCCCGCTGGCACTTTAGCTGTGGCAGGAAAATGTGGACGTTTGTATTTTTGGCTTCAGACAGCGCCGAAAGTGAAAAAAGGTGCTTTTGAGGATAGAGTCTGCAGGAAAGCAGAGAGGGCCAAATTGTCTGGGGCATTTAAAGGGGTTCCAGGATACAGTGAGAACCAGCATCACTTTTCCCCGCTGGCACCTTTGCTGTGGCAGCAAAAGCTGGACGTTTGTCTTTTTTGCTCCAGAGAGCGCCGAAAGTGAAAAAAGGTGCTTTTGCGGATAGAGTCCTCAGGAAAGCAGAGAGGGCCAAATTGTCTGGGGCATTTGAAGGGGTTCCAGGAGGCAGTGAGGACCAGCATCACTTTTCCCCGCTGGCACCTTTGCTGTGGCAGCAAAAGCTGGACGTTTGTCTTTTTTGCTCCAGAGAGCGCCGAAAGTGAAAAAAGGTGCTTTTGAGGATAGAGTCCTCAGGAAAGCAGAGAGGGCCAAATTGTCTGGGGCATTTGAAGGGGTTCCAGGAGGCAGTGAGGACCAGCATCACTTTTCCCCGCTGGCACTTTAGCTGTGGCAGCAAAATCTGGACGTTTGTCTCTTTTGCTCCAGAGAGAGCCGAAAGTGAAAAAAGGTGCTTTTGAGGATAGAGTCCGCAGGAAATCAGAGAGGGCCAAATTTTATGAGGCATTTGAAGGGGTTCCAGGAGGCAGTGAGGACCAGCATCACTTTTCCCCGCTGGCACCTTTGCTGTGGCAGCAAAAGCTGGACGTTTGTCTTTTTTGCTCCAGACAGCGCCGAAAGTCTAAAAAAAAGCTTTTGAGGATAGCGTCCTCAGGAAAGCAGAGAGGGCCAAATTGTCTGGGGCATTTGAAGGGGTTCCAGGAGGCAGTGAGGACCAGCATCACTTTTCCCCGCTGGCACTTTAGCTGTGGCAGCAAAATCTGGACGTTTGTCTTTTTTGCTCCAGACAGCGCCGAAGGTGAAAAAAGGTGCTTTTGAGGATAGAGTCCTCAGGAAAGCAGAGAGGGCCAAATTGTCTGGGGCATTTGAAGGGGTTCCAGGAGGCAGTGAGGACCAGCATCACTTTTCCCCGCTGGCACCTTTGCTGTGGCAGCAAAAGCTGGACGTTTGTCTTTTTTGCTCCAGACAGCGCCGAAAGTGAAAAAAGGTGCTTTTGCGGATAGAGTCCTCAGGAAAGCAGAGAGGGCCAAATTGTCTGGGGCATTTGAAGGGGTTCCAGGAGGCAGTGAGGACCAGCATCACTTTTCCCCGCTGGCACCTTTGCTGTGGCAGCAAAAGCTGGACGTTTGTCTTTTTTCCTCCAGAGAGCGGCGAAAGTGAAAAAAGGTGCTTTTGAGGATAGAGTCCTCAGGAAAGCAGAGAGGGCCAAATTGTCTGGGGCATTTGAAGGGGTTCCAGGAGGCAGTGAGGACCAGCATCCCTTTTCCCAGCTGGCACTTTAGCTGTGGCAGCAAAAGCTGGACGTTTGTCTTTTTTGCTCCAGACAGCGCCGAAAGTGAAAAAAGGTGCTTTTGCGGATAGAGTCCTCAGGAAAGCAGAGAGGGCCAAATTGTCTGGGGCATTTGAAGGGGTTCCAGGAGGCAGTGAGGACCAGCATCACTTTTCCCCGCTGGCACCTTTGCTGTGGCAGCAAAAGCTGGACGTTTTTCTTTTTTTGATCCAGAGAGCGGCGAAAGTGAAAAAAGGTGCTTTTGAGGATAGAGTCCGCAGGAAAGCAGAGAGGGCCAAATTGTCTGGGGCATTTGAAGGGGTTCCAGGAGGCAGTGAGGACCAGCATCACTTTTCCCCGCTGGCACTTTAGCTGTGGCAGGAAAATGTGGACGTTTGTATTTTTGGCTTCAGACAGCGCCGAAAGTGAAAAAAGGTGCTTTTGAGGATAGAGTCTGCAGGAAAGCAGAGAGGGCCAAATTGTCTGGGGCATTTAAAGGGGTTCCAGGATACAGTGAGAACCAGCATCACTTTTCCCCGCTGGCACCTTTGCTGTGGCAGCAAAAGCTGGACGTTTTTCTTTTTTGCTCCAGAGAGCGCCGAAAGTGAAAAAAGGTGCTTTTGCGGATAGAGTCCTCAGGAAAGCAGAGAGGGCCAAATTGTCTGGGGCATTTGAAGGGGTTCCAGGAGGCAGTGAGGACCAGCATCACTTTTCCCCGCTGGCACCTTTGCTGTGGCAGCAAAAGCTGGACGTTTGTCTTTTTTGCTCCAGAGAGCGCCCAAAGTGAAAAAAGGTGCTTTTGCGGATAGAGTCATCAGGAAAGCAGAGAGGGCCAAATTGTCTGGGGCATTTGAAGGGGTTCCAGGAGGCAGTGAGGACCAGCATCACTTTTCCCCGCTGGCACCTTTGCTGTGGCAGCAAAAGCTGGACGTTTGTCTTTTTTCCTCCAGAGAGCGCCAAAAGTGAAAAAAGGTGCTTTTGCGGATAGAGTCCTCAGGAAAGCTGAGAGGGCCAAATTGTCTGGGGCATTTGAAGGGGTTCCAGGAGGCAGTGAGGACCAGCATCACTTTTCCCCGCTGGCACCTTTGCTGTGGCAGCAAAAGCTGGACGTTTTCTTTTTTGCTCCAGAGAGCGCCGAAAGTGAAAAAAGGTGCTTTTGAGGAGAGAGTCCTCAGGAAAGCAGAGAGGGCCAAATTGTCTGGGGCATTTGAAGGGGTTCCAGGAGGCAGTGAGGACCAGCATCACTTTTCCCTGCTGGCACCTTTGCTGTGGCAGCAAAATCTGGACGTTTGTATTTTTTGCTCCAGACAGCGCCGAAAGTGAAAAAAGGTGCTTTTGCGGATAGAGTCCTCAGGAAAGCAGAGAGGGCCAAATTGTCTGGGACATTTGAAGGAGTTCCAGGAGGCAGTGAGGACCAGCATGACTTTTCCCCGCTGGCACCTTTGCTGTGGCAGCAAAAGCTGGACGTTTGTCTTTTTTGCTCCAGAGAGCGCCGAAAGTGAAAAAAGGTGCTTTTGCGGATAGAGTCCTCAGGAAAGCAGAGAGGGCCAAATTGTCTGAGGCATTTGAAGGGGTTCCAGGAGGCAGTGAGGACCAGCATCACTTTTCCCCGCTGGCACCTTTGCTGTGGCAGCAAAAGCTGGACGTTTGTCTACTTTGCTCCAGAGAGAGCCGAAAGTGAAAAAAGGTGCTTTTGAGGATAGAGTCTGCAGGAAAGCAGAGAGGGCCAAATTGTCTGGGGCATTTGAAGGGGTTCCAGGAGGCAGTGAGGACCAGCATCACTTTTCCCCGCTGGCACTTTAGCTGTGGCAGCAAAATCTGGACGTTTGTCTCTTTTGCTCCAGAGAGAGCCGAAAGTGAAAAAAGGTGCTTTTGAGGATAGAGTCCGCAGGAAATCAGAGAGGGCCAAATTTTATGAGGCATTTGAAGGGGTTCCAGGAGGCAGTGAGGACCAGCATCACTTTTCCCCGCTGGCACCTTTGCTGTGGCAGCAAAAGCTGGACGTTTGTCTTTTTTGCTCCAGACAGCGCCGAAAGTCTAAAAAAAATCTTTTGAGGATAGCGTCCTCAGGAAAGCAGAGAGGGACAAATTGTCTGGGGCATTTGAAGGGGTTCCAGGAGGCAGTGAGGACCAGCATCACTTTTCCCCGCTGGCACTTTAGCTGTGGCAGCAAAATCTGGACGTTTGTCTTTTTTGCTCCAGACAGCGCCGAAGGTGAAAAAAGGTGCTTTTGAGGATAGAGTCCTCAGGAAAGCAGAGAGGGCCAAATTGTCTGGGGCATTTGAAGGGGTTCCAGGAGGCAGTGAGGACCAGCATCACTTTTCCCCGCTGGCACCTTTGCTGTGGCAGCAAAAGCTGGACGTTTGTCTTTTTTGCTCCAGACAGCGCCGAAAGTGAAAAAAGGTGCTTTTGCGGATAGAGTCCTCAGGAAAGCAGAGAGGGCCAAATTGTATGGGGCATTTGAAGGGGTTCCAGGAGGCAGTGAGGACCAGCATCACTTTTCCCCGCTGGCACCTTTGCTGTGGCAGCAAAAGCTGGACGTTTGTCTTTTTTCCTCCAGAGAGCGGCGAAAGTGAAAAAAGGTGCTTTTGAGGATAGAGTCCTCAGGAAAGCAGAGAGGGCCAAATTGTCTGGGGCATTTGAAGGGGTTCCAGGAGGCAGTGAGGACCAGCATCACTTTTCCCCGCTGGCACCTTTGCTGTGGCAGCAAAAGCTGGACGTTTGTCTTTTTTCCTCCAGAGAGCGCCAAAAGTGAAAAAAGGTGCTTTTGCGGATAGAGTCCTCAGGAAAGCTGAGAGGGCCAAATTGTCTGGGGCATTTGAAGGGGTTCCAGGAGGCAGTGAGGACCAGCATCACTTTTCCCCGCTGGCACCTTTGCTGTGGCAGCAAAAGCTGGACGTTTTCTTTTTTGCTCCAGAGAGCGCCGAAAGTGAAAAAAGGTGCTTTTGAGGAGAGAGTCCTCAGGAAAGCAGAGAGGGCCAAATTGTCTGGGGCATTTGAAGGGGTTCCAGGAGGCAGTGAGGACCAGCATCACTTTTCCCTGCTGGCACCTTTGCTGTGGCAGCAAAATCTGGACGTTTGTATTTTTTGCTCCAGACAGCGCCGAAAGTGAAAAAAGGTGCTTTTGCGGATAGAGTCCTCAGGAAAGCAGAGAGGGCCAAATTGTCTGGGGATTTGAAGGAGTTCCAGGAGGCAGTGAGGACCAGCATGACTTTTCCCCGCTGGCACCTTTGCTGTGGCAGCAAAAGCTGGACGTTTGTCTTTTTTGCTCCAGAGAGCGCCGAAAGTGAAAAAAGGTGCTTTTGCGGATAGAGTCCTCAGGAAAGCAGAGAGGGCCAAATTGTCTGAGGCATTTGAAGGGGTTCCAGGAGGCAGTGAGGACCAGCATCACTTTTCCCCGCTGGCACCTTTGCTGTGGCAGCAAAAGCTGGACGTTTGTCTACTTTGCTCCAGAGAGAGCCGAAAGTGAAAAAAGGTGCTTTTGAGGATAGAGTCTGCAGGAAAGCAGAGAGGGCCAAATTGTCTGGGGCATTTGAAGGGGTTCCAGGAGGCAGTGAGGACCAGCATCACTTTTCCCCGCTGGCACTTTAGCTGTGGCAGCAAAATCTGGACGTTTGTCTCTTTTGCTCCAGAGAGAGCCGAAAGTGAAAAAAGGTGCTTTTGAGGATAGAGTCCGCAGGAAATCAGAGAGGGCCAAATTTTATGAGGCATTTGAAGGGGTTCCAGGAGGCAGTGAGGACCAGCATCACTTTTCCCCGCTGGCACCTTTGCTGTGGCAGCAAAAGCTGGACGTTTGTCTTTTTTGCTCCAGACAGCGCCGAAAGTCTAAAAAAAAGCTTTTGAGGATAGCGTCCTCAGGAAAGCAGAGAGGGACAAATTGTCTGGGGCATTTGAAGGGGTTCCAGGAGGCAGTGAGGACCAGCATCACTTTTCCCCGCTGGCACTTTAGCTGTGGCAGGAAAATCTGGACGTTTGTCTTTTTTGCTCCAGACAGCGCCGAAGGTGAAAAAAGGTGCTTTTGAGGATAGAGTCCTCAGGAAAGCAGAGAGGGCCAAATTGTCTGGGGCATTTGAAGGGGTTCCAGGAGGCAGTGAGGACCAGCATCACTTTTCCCCGCTGGCACCTTTGCTGTGGCAGCAAAAGCTGGACGTTTGTCTTTTTTGCTCCAGACAGCGCCGAAAGTGAAAAAAGGTGCTTTTGCGGATAGAGTCCTCAGGAAAGCAGAGAGGGCCAAATTGTCTGGGGCATTTGAAGGGGTTCCAGGAGGCAGTGAGGACCAGCATCACTTTTCCCCGCTGGCACCTTTGCTGTGGCAGCAAAAGCTGGACGTTTGTCTTTTTTCCTCCAGAGAGCGGCGAAAGTGAAAAAAGGTGCTTTTGCGGATAGAGTCCTCAGGAAAGCAGAGAGGGCCAAATTGTCTGGGGCATTTGAAGGGGTTCCAGGAGGCAGTGAGGACCAGCATCCCTTTTCCCCGCTGGCACTTTAGCTGTGGCAGCAAAAGCTGGACGTTTGTCTTTTTTGCTCCAGACAGCGCCGAAAGTGAAAAAAGGTGCTTTTGCGGATAGAGTCCTCAGGAAAGCAGAGAGGGCCAAATTGTCTGGGGCATTTGAAGGGGTTCCAGGAGGCAGTGAGGACCAGCATCACTTTTCCCCGCTGGCACTTTAGCTGTGGCAGGAAAATGTGGACGTTTGTATTTTTGGCTTCAGACAGCGCCGAAAGTGAAAAAAGGTGCTTTTGAGGATAGAGTCTGCAGGAAAGCAGAGAGGGCCAAATTGTCTGGGGCATTTAAAGGGGTTCCAGGATACAGTGAGAACCAGCATCACTTTTCCCCGCTGGCACCTTTGCTGTGGCAGCAAAAGCTGGATGTTTTTCTTTTTTCCTCCAGAGAGCGCCGAAAGTGAAAAAAGGTGCTTTTGAGGATAGAGTCCTCAGGAAAGCAGAGAGGGCCAAATTGTCTGGGGCATTTGAAGGGGTTCCAGGAGGCAGTGAGGACCAGCATCACTTTTCCCCGCTGGCACCTTTGCTGTGGCAGCAAAATCTGGACGTTTGTCTACTTTGCTCCTGAGAGAGCCGAAAGTGAAAAAAGGTGCTTTTGAGGATAGAGTCTGCAGGAAAGCAGAGAGGGCCCAATTGTCTGGGGCATTTGAAGGGGTTCCAGGAGGCAGTGAGGACCAGCATCACTTTTCCCCGCTGGCACTTTAGCTGTGGCAGCAAAATCTGGACGTTTGTCTCTTCTGCTCCAGAGAGCGCCGAAAGTGAAAAAAGGTGCTTTTGAGGATAGAGTCCGCAGGAAAGCAGAGAGGGCTAAATTTTATGAGGCATTTGAGGGGGTTCCAGGAGGCAGTGAGGACCAGCATCACTTTTCCCCGCTGGCACCTTTGCTGTGGCAGCAAAAGCTGGACGTTTGTCTTTTTTGCTCCAGAGAGCGCCGAAAGTGATAAAAAAAAGCTTTTGAGGATAGCGTCCTCAGGAAAGCAGAGAGGGCCAAATTGTCTGGGGCATTTGAAGGGGTTCCAGGAGGCAGTGAGGACCAGCATCACTTTTCCCCGCTGGCACCTTTGCTGTGGCAGCAAAAGCTGGACGTTTGTCTTTTTTGCTCCAGACAGCGCCGAAAGAGAAAAAAGGTGCTTTTGCGGATAGAGTCCTCAGGAAAGCAGAGAGGGCCAAATTGTCTGGGGCATTTGAAGGGGTTCCAGGAGGCAGTGAGGACCAGCATGACTTTTCCCCGCTGGCACCTTTGCTGTGGCAGCAAAAGCTGGACGTTTGTCTTTTTTGCTCCAGAGAGCGCCGAAAGTGAAAAAAGGTGCTTTGGCGGATAGAGTCCTCAGGAAAGCAGAGAGGGCCAAATTGTCTGGGGCATTTGAAGGGGTTCCAGGAGGCAGTGAGGACCAGCATCACTTTTCCCCGCTGGCACCTTTGCTGTGGCAGCAAAAGCTGGACGTTTGTCTTTTTTCCTCCAGAGAGCGCCAAAAGTGAAAAAAGGTGCTTTTGCGGATAGAGTCCTCAGGAAAGCTGAGAGGGCCAAATTGTCTGGGGCATTTGAAGGGGTTCCAGGAGGCAGTGAGGACCAGCATCACTTTTCCCCGCTGGCACCTTTGCTGTGGCAGCAAAAGCTGGACGTTTTTCTTTTTTGCTCCAGAGAGCGCCGAAAGTGAAAAAAGGTGCTTTTGAGGATAGAGTCCTCAGGAAAGCAGAGAGGACCAAATTGTCTGGGGCATTTGAAGGGGTTCCAGGAGGCAGTGAGGACCAGCATCACTTTTCCCCGCTGGCACTTTAGCTGTGGCAGCAAAAGCTGGACGTTTGTCTCTTCTGCTCCAGAGAGCGCCGAAAGTGAAAAAAGGTGCTTTTGAGGATAGAGTCCGCAGGAAAGCAGAGAGGGCCAAATTGTATGGGGCATTTGAAGGGGTTCCAGGAGGCAGTGAGGACCAGCATCACTTTTCCCCGCTGGCACCTTTGCTGTGGCAGCAAAATCTGGATGTTTGTCTTTTTTGCTCCTGAGAGAGCCGAAAGTGAAAAAAGGTGCTTTTGAGGATAGAGTCCGCAGGAAAGCAGAGAGGGCCAAATTTTATGAGGCATTTGAAGGGGTTCCAGGAGGCAGTGAGGACCAGCATCACTTTTCCCCGCTGGCACCTTTGCTGTGGCAGCAAAAGCTGGACGTTTGTCTTTTTTGCTCCAGAGAGCGCCGAAAGTGATAAAAAAAAGCTTTTGAGGATAGCGTCCTCAGGAAAGCAGAGAGGGCCAAATTGTCTGTGGCATTTGAAGGGCTTCCAGGAGGCAGTGAGGACCAGCATCACTTTTCCCCGCTGGCACCTTTGCTGTGGCAGCAAAAGCTGGACGTTTGTCTTTTTTGCTCCAGACAGCGCCGAAAGTGAAAAAAGGTGCTTTTGAGGATAGAGTCCTCAGGAAAGCAGAGAGGGCCAAATTGTCTGGGGCATTTGAAGGGGTTCCAGGAGGCAGTGAGGACCAGCATCACTTTTCCCCGCTGGCACCTTTGCTGTGGCAGCAAAAGCTGGACGTTTGTCTTTTTTGCTCCAGAGAGCGCCGAAAGTGATAAAAAAAAGCTTTTGAGGATAGCGTCCTCAGGAAAGCAGAGAGGGCCAAATTGTATGGGGCATTTGAAGGGGTTCCAGGAGGCAGTGAGGACCAGCATCACTTTTCCCCGCTGGCACCTTTGCTGTGGCAGGAAAAGCTGGACGTTTGTCTTTTTTGCTCCAGACAGCGCCGAAAGTGAAAAAAGGTGCTTTTGCGGATAGAGTCCTCAGGAAAGCAGAGAGGGCCAAATTGTCTGGGGCATTTGAAGGGGTTCCAGGAGGCAGTGAGGACCAGCATCACTTTTCCCCGCTGGCACCTTTGCTGTGGCAGCAAAAGCTGGACGTTTGTCTTTTTTGCTCCAGACAGCGCCGAAAGAGAAAAAAGGTGCTTTGGCGGATAGAGTCCTCAGGAAAGCAGAGAGGGCCAAATTGTCTGGGGCATTTGAAGGGGTTCCAGGAGGCAGTGAGGACCAGCATGACTTTTCCCCGCTGGCACCTTTGCTGTGGCAGCAAAAGCTGGACGTTTGTCTTTTTTGCTCCAGAGAGCGCCGAAAGTGAAAAAAGGTGCTTTGGCGGATAGAGTCCTCAGGAAAGCAGAGAGGGCCAAATTGTCTGGGGCATTTGAAGGGGTTCCAGGAGG
Source organism: Vanellus vanellus (assembly GCF_965231255.1). NCBI lineage: Eukaryota > Metazoa > Chordata > Aves > Charadriiformes > Charadriidae > Vanellus > Vanellus vanellus. The sequence goes on from NW_028128852.1 coordinate 66,541, forward strand.
CAGTGAGGACCAGCATCACTTTTCCCCGCTGGCACCTTTGCTGTGGCAGCAAAAGCTGGACGTTTGTCTTTTTTCCTCCAGAGAGCGCCAAAAGTGAAAAAAGGTGCTTTTGCGGATAGAGTCCTCAGGAAAGCTGAGAGGGCCAAATTGTCTGGGGCATTTGAAGGGGTTCCAGGAGGCAGTGAGGACCAGCATCACTTTTCCCCGCTGGCACCTTTGCTGTGGCAGCAAAAGCTGGACGTTTTTCTTTTTTGCTCCAGAGAGCGCCGAAAGTGAAAAAAGGTGCTTTTGAGGATAGAGTCCTCAGGAAAGCAGAGAGGACCAAATTGTCTGGGGCATTTGAAGGGGTTCCAGGAGGCAGTGAGGACCAGCATCACTTTTCCCCGCTGGCACTTTAGCTGTGGCAGCAAAAGCTGGACGTTTGTCTCTTCTGCTCCAGAGAGCGCCGAAAGTGAAAAAAGGTGCTTTTGAGGATAGAGTCCGCAGGAAAGCAGAGAGGGCCAAATTGTATGGGGCATTTGAAGGGGTTCCAGGAGGCAGTGAGGACCAGCATCACTTTTCCCCGCTGGCACCTTTGCTGTGGCAGCAAAATCTGGATGTTTGTCTTTTTTGCTCCTGAGAGAGCCGAAAGTGAAAAAAGGTGCTTTTGAGGATAGAGTCCGCAGGAAAGCAGAGAGGGCCAAATTTTATGAGGCATTTGAAGGGGTTCCAGGAGGCAGTGAGGACCAGCATCACTTTTCCCCGCTGGCACCTTTGCTGTGGCAGCAAAAGCTGGACGTTTGTCTTTTTTGCTCCAGAGAGCGCCGAAAGTGATAAAAAAAAGCTTTTGAGGATAGCGTCCTCAGGAAAGCAGAGAGGGCCAAATTGTCTGTGGCATTTGAAGGGCTTCCAGGAGGCAGTGAGGACCAGCATCACTTTTCCCCGCTGGCACCTTTGCTGTGGCAGCAAAAGCTGGACGTTTGTCTTTTTTGCTCCAGACAGCGCCGAAAGTGAAAAAAGGTGCTTTTGAGGATAGAGTCCTCAGGAAAGCAGAGAGGGCCAAATTGTCTGGGGCATTTGAAGGGGTTCCAGGAGGCAGTGAGGACCAGCATCACTTTTCCCCGCTGGCACCTTTGCTGTGGCAGCAAAAGCTGGACGTTTGTCTTTTTTGCTCCAGAGAGCGCCGAAAGTGATAAAAAAAAGCTTTTGAGGATAGCGTCCTCAGGAAAGCAGAGAGGGCCAAATTGTATGGGGCATTTGAAGGGGTTCCAGGAGGCAGTGAGGACCAGCATCACTTTTCCCCGCTGGCACCTTTGCTGTGGCAGGAAAAGCTGGACGTTTGTCTTTTTTGCTCCAGACAGCGCCGAAAGTGAAAAAAGGTGCTTTTGCGGATAGAGTCCTCAGGAAAGCAGAGAGGGCCAAATTGTCTGGGGCATTTGAAGGGGTTCCAGGAGGCAGTGAGGACCAGCATCACTTTTCCCCGCTGGCACCTTTGCTGTGGCAGCAAAAGCTGGACGTTTGTCTACTTTGCTCCAGAGAGAGCCGAAAGTGAAAAAAGGTGCTTTTGTGGATAGAGTCTGCAGGAAAGCAGAGAGGGCCAAATTGTCTGGGGCATTTGAAGGGGTTCCAGGAGGCAGTGAGGACCAGCATCACTTTTCCCCGCTGGCACCTTTGCTGTGGCAGCAAAAGCTGGACGTTTGTCTTTTTTGCTCCAGAGAGCGCCGAAAGTGATAAAAAAAAGCTTTTGAGGATAGCGTCCTCAGGAAAGCAGAGAGGGCCAAATTGTATGGGGCATTTGAAGGGGTTCCAGGAGGCAGTGAGGACCAGCATCACTTTTCCCCGCTGGCACCTTTGCTGTGGCAGGAAAAGCTGGACGTTTGTCTTTTTTGCTCCAGACAGCGCCGAAAGTGAAAAAAGGTGCTTTTGCGGATAGAGTCCTCAGGAAAGCAGAGAGGGCCAAATTGTCTGGGGCATTTGAAGGGGTTCCAGGAGGCAGTGAGGACCAGCACCACTTTTCCCCGCTGGCACCTTTGCTGTGGCAGCAAAAGCTGGACGTTTGTCCTTTTTGCTCCAGAGAGTGCCGAAATTCTAAAAAAACGCTTTTGAGGATAGCGTCCTCAGGAAAGCAGAGAGGGCCAAATTGTCTGGGGCATTTGAAGGGGTTCCAGGAGGCAGTGAGGACCAGCATCACTTTTCCCCGCTGGCACCTTTGCTGTGGCAGCAAAAGCTGGACGTTTGTCTTTTTTGCTCCAGACAGCGCCGAAAGTGAAAAAAGGTGCTTTTGCGGATGGAGTCCTCAGGAAAGCAGAGAGGGCCAAATTGTCTGGGGCATTTGAAGGGGTTCCAGGAGGCAGTGAGGACCAGCATCACTTTTCCCCGCTGGCACCTTTGCTGTGGCAGCAAAAGCTGGACGTTTGTCTTTTTTGCTCCAGAGAGCGCCGAAAGTGAAAAAAGGTGCTTTTGCGGATAGAGTCCTCAGGAAAGCAGAGAGGGCCAAATTGTCTGGGGCATTTGAAGGGGTTCCAGGAGGCAGTGAGGACCAGCATCACTTTTCCCCGCTGGCACCTTTGCTGTGGAAGCAAAAGCTGGACGTTTGTCTTTTTTGCTCCAGAGAGCGCCAAAAGTGAAAAAAGGTGCTTTTGCGGATAGAGTCCTCAGGAAAGCTGAGAGGGCCAAATTGTCTGGCGCATTTGAAGGGGTTCCAGGAGGCAGTGAGGACCAGCATCACTTTTCCCCGCTGGCACCTTTGCTGTGGCAGCAAAAGCTGGACGTTTTCTTTTTTGCTCCAGAGAGCGCCGAAAGTGAAAAAAGGTGCTTTTGAGGATAGAGTCCGCAGGAAAGCAGAGAGGGCCAAATTGTCTGGGGCATTTGAAGGGGTTCCAGGAGGCAGTGAGGACCAGCATCACTTTTCCCCGCTGGCACCTTTGCTGTGGCAGGAAAATGTGGACGTTTGTATTTTTGGCTTCAGAGGGCGCCGAAAGTGAAAAAAGGTGCTTTTGAGGATAGAGTCTGCAGGAAAGCAGGGAGGGCCAAATTGTATGGGGCATTTAAAGGGGTTCCAGGATACAGTGAGAACCAGCATCACTTTTCCCCGCTGGCACCTTTGCTGTGGCAGCAAAAGCTGGACGTTTGTCTTTTTTGCTTCAGAGAGCGCCGAAAGTGAAAAAAGGTGCTTTTGAGGATAGAGTCCGCAGGAAAGCAGAGAGGGCCAAATTGTCTGGGGCATTTGAAGGGGTTCCAGGAGGCAGTGAGGACCAGCATCACTTTTCCCCGCTGGCACTTTAGCTGTGGCAGCAAAATCTGGACGTTTGTATTTTTTGCTCCAGACAGCGCCGAAAGTGAAAAAAGGTGCTTTTGCGGATAGAGTCCTCAGGAAAGCAGAGAGGGCCAAATTGTCTGGGGCATTTGAAGGGGTTCCAGGAGGCAGTGAGGACCAGCATCACTTTTCCCCGCTGGCACCTTTGCTGTGGCAGCAAAAGCTGGACGTTTGTCTTTTTTGCTCCAGAGAGCGTCGAAAGTGAAAAAAGGTGCTTTTGAGGATAGAGTCCTCAGGAAAGCAGAGAGGGCCCAATTGTCTGGGGCATTTGAAGGGGTTCCAGGAGGCAGTGAGGACCAGCATGACTTTTCCCCGCTGGCACCTTTGCTGTGGCAGCAAAAGCTGGACGTTTGTCTTTTTTGCTCCAGAGAGCGCCGAAAGTGAAAAAAGGTGCTTTTGCGGATAGAGTCCTCAGGAAAGCAGAGAGGGCCAAATTGTCTGAGGCATTTGAAGGGGTTCCAGGAGGCAGTGAGGACCAGCATCACTTTTCCCCGCTGGCACCTTTGCTGTGGCAGCAAAAGCTGGACGTTTGTCTACTTTGCTCCAGAGAGAGCCGAAAGTGAAAAAAGGTGCTTTTGAGGATAGAGTCTGCAGGAAAGCAGAGAGGGCCAAATTGTCTGGGGCATTTGAAGGGGTTCCAGGAGGCAGTGAGGACCAGCATCACTTTTCCCCGCTGGCACTTTAGCTGTGGCAGCAAAATCTGGACGTTTGTCTCTTTTGCTCCAGAGAGAGCCGAAAGTGAAAAAAGGTGCTTTTGAGGATAGAGTCCGCAGGAAAGCAGAGAGGGCCAAATTGTCTGGGGCATTTGAAGGGGTTCCAGGAGGCAGTGAGGACCAGCATCACTTTTCCCCACTGGCACCTTTGCTGTGGCAGCAAAAGCTGGACGTTTGTCTTTTTTGCTCCAGACAGCGCCGAAAGTCTAAAAAAAAGCTTTTGAGGATAGCGTCCTCAGGAAAGCAGAGAGGGACAAATTGTCTGGGGCATTTGAAGGGGTTCCAGGAGGCAGTGAGGACCAGCATCACTTTTCCCCGCTGGCACTTTAGCTGTGGCAGCAAAATCTGGACGTTTGTCTTTTTTGCTCCAGACAGCGCCGAAGGTGAAAAAAGGTGCTTTTGAGGATAGAGTCCTCAGGAAAGCAGAGAGGGCCAAATTGTCTGGGGCATTTGAAGGGGTTCCAGGAGGCAGTGAGGACCAGCATCACTTTTCCCCGCTGGCACCTTTGCTGTGGCAGCAAAAGCTGGACGTTTGTCTTTTTTTCTTCAGACAGCGCCGAAAGTGAAAAAAGGTGCTTTTGAGGATAGAGTCCTCAGGAAAGCAGAGAGGGCCAAATTGTCTGGGGCATTTGAAGGGGTTCCAGGAGGCAGTGAGGACCAGCATCCCTTTTCCCCGCTGGCACTTTAGCTGTGGCAGCAAAAGCTGGACGTTTGTCTTTTTTGCTCCAGAGAGCGCCGAAAGTGAAAAAAGGTGCTTTTGAGGATAGAGTCCTCAGGAAAGCAGAGAGGGCCAAATTGTCTGGGGCATTTGAAGGGGTTCCAGGAGGCAGTGAGGACCAGCATCACTTTTCCCCGCTGGCACCTTTGCTGTGGCAGCAAAAGCTGGACGTTTGTCTTTTTTGCTCCAGAGAGCGCCGAAAGTGAAAAAAGGTGCTTTTGCGGATAGAGTCTGCAGGAAAGCAGAGAGGGCCAAATTGTCTGGGGCATTTGAAGGGGTTCCAGGAGGCAGTGAGGACCAGCATCACTTTTCCCCGCTGGCACCTTTGCTGTGGCAGCAAAAGCTGGACGTTTGTCTTTTTTCCTTTAGAGAGCGGCGAAAGTGAAAAAAGGTGCTTTTGTGGATAGAGTCCTCAGGAAAGCAGAGAGGGCCAAATTGTCTGGGGCATTTGAAGGGGTTCCAGGAGGCAGTGAGGACCAGCATCACTTTTCCCCGCTGGCACTTTAGCTGTGGCAGCAAAATCTGGACGTTTGTCTCTTTCGCTCCAGAGAGCGCCGAAAGTGAAAAAAGGTGCTTTTGAGGATAGAGTCCGCAGGAAAGCAGAGAGGGCCAAATTTTATGAGGCATTTGAAGGGGTTCCAGGAGGCAGTGAGGACCAGCATCACTTTTCCCCGCTGGCACCTTTGCTGTGGCAGCAAAAGCTGGACGTTTGTCTTTTTTGCTCCAGAGAGCGCCGAAATTCTAAAAAAAAGCTTTTGAGGATAGCGTCCTCAGGAAAGCAGAGAGGGCCAAATTGTCTGGGGCATTTGAAGGGGTTCCAGGAGGCAGTGAGGACCAGCATCACTTTTCCCCGCTGGCACCTTTGCTGTGGCAGCAAAAGCTGGACGTTTGTCTTTTTTGCTCCAGAGAGCGCCGAAAGTGAAAAAAGGTGCTTTTGCGGATGGAGTCCTCAGGAAAGCAGAGAGGGCCAAATTGTCTGGGGCATTTGAAGGGGTTCCAGGAGGCAGTGAGGACCAGCATCACTTTTCCCCGCTGGCACCTTTGCTGTGGCAGCAAAAGCTGGACGTTTGTCTTTTTTGCTCCAGAGAGCGCCGAAAGTGAAAAAAGGTGCTTTTGCGGATAGAGTCCTCAGGAAAGCAGAGAGGGCCAAATTGTCTGGGGCATTTGAAGGGGTTCCAGGAGGCAGTGAGGACCAGCATCACTTTTCCCCGCTGGCACCTTTGCTGTGGCAGCAAAAGCTGGACGTTTGTCTTTTTTGCTCCAGAGAGCGCCAAAAGTGAAAAAAGGTGCTTTTGCGGATAGAGTCCTCAGGAAAGCTGAGAGGGCCAAATTGTCTGGGGCATTTGAAGGGGTTCCAGGAGGCAGTGAGGACCAGCATCACTTTTCCCCGCTGGCACCTTTGCTGTGGCAGCAAAAGCTGGACGTTTTCTTTTTTGCTCCAGAGAGCGCCGAAAGTGAAAAAAGGTGCTTTTGAGGATAGAGTCCTCAGGAAAGCAGAGAGGGCCAAATTGTCTGGGGCATTTGAAGGGGTTCCAGGAGGCAGTGAGGACCAGCATCACTTTTCCCCGCTGGCACCTTTGCTGTGGCAGGAAAATGTGGACGTTTGTATTTTTGGCTTCAGAGAGCGCCGAAAGTGAAAAAAGGTGCTTTTGAGGATAGAGTCTGCAGGAAAGCAGGGAGGGCCAAATTGTATGGGGCATTTAAAGGGGTTCCAGGATACAGTGAGAACCAGCATCACTTTTCCCCGCTGGCACCTTTGCTGTGGCAGCAAAAGCTGGACGTTTGTCTTTTTTGCTTCAGAGAGCGCCGAAAGTGAAAAAAGGTGCTTTTGAGGATAGAGTCCGCAGGAAAGCAGAGAGGGCCAAATTGTCTGGGGCATTTGAAGGGGTTCCAGTAGGCAGTGAGGACCAGCATCACTTTTCCCCGCTGGCACTTTAGCTGTGGCAGCAAAATCTGGACGTTTGTCTTTTTTGCTCCAGACAGCGCCGAAAGTGAAAAAAAGTGCTTTTGCGGATAGAGTCCTCAGGAAAGCAGAGAGGGCCAAATTGTCTGGGGCATTTGAAGGGGTTCCAGGAGGCAGTGAGGACCAGCATCACTTTTCCCCGCTGGCACCTTTGCTGTGGCAGCAAAAGCTGGACGTTTGTCTTTTTTGCTCCAGAGAGCGTCGAAAGTGAAAAAAGGTGCTTTTGAGGATAGAGTCCTCAGGAAAGCAGAGAGGGCCCAATTGTCTGGGGCATTTGAAGGGGTTCCAGGAGGCAGTGAGGACCAGCATGACTTTTCCCCGCTGGCACCTTTGCTGTGGCAGCAAAAGCTGGACGTTTGTCTTTTTTGCTCCAGAGAGCGCCGAAAGTGAAAAAAGGTGCTTTTGCGGATAGAGTCCTCAGGAAAGCAGAGAGGGCCAAATTGTCTGAGGCATTTGAAGGGGTTCCAGGAGGCAGTGAGGACCAGCATCACTTTTCCCCGCTGGCACCTTTGCTGTGGCAGCAAAAGCTGGACGTTTGTCTACTTTGCTCCAGAGAGAGCCGAAAGTGAAAAAAGGTGCTTTTGAGGATAGAGTCTGCAGGAAAGCAGAGAGGGCCAAATTTTATGAGGCATTTGAAGGGGTTCCAGGAGGCAGTGAGGACCAGCATGACTTTTCCCCGCTGGCACCTTTGCTGTGGCAGCAAAAGCTGGACGTTTGTCTTTTTTGCTCCAGACAGCGCCGAAAGTCTAAAAAAAAGCTTTTGAGGATAGCGTCCTCAGGAAAGCAGAGAGGGACAAATTGTCTGGGGCATTTGAAGGGGTTCCAGGAGGCAGTGAGGACCAGCATCACTTTTCCCCGCTGGCACTTTAGCTGTGGCAGCAAAATCTGGACGTTTGTCTTTTTTGCTCCAGACAGCGCCGAAGGTGAAAAAAGGTGCTTTTGAGGATAGAGTCCTCAGGAAAGCAGAGAGGGCCAAATTGTCTGGGGCATTTGAAGGGGTTCCAGGAGGCAGTGAGGACCAGCATCACTTTTCCCCGCTGGCACCTTTGCTGTGGCAGCAAAAGCTGGACGTTTGTCTTTTTTTCTCCAGACAGCGCCGAAAGTGAAAAAAGGTGCTTTTGCGGATAGAGTCCTCAGGAAAGCAGAGAGGGCCAAATTGTCTGGGGCATTTGAAGGGGTTCCAGGAGGCAGTGAGGACCAGCATCCCTTTTCCCCGCTGGCACTTTAGCTGTGGCAGCAAAAGCTGGACGTTTGTCTTTTTTGCTCCAGACAGCGCCGAAAGTGAAAAAAGGTGCTTTTGAGGATAGAGTCCTCAGGAAAGCAGAGAGGGCCAAATTGTCTGGGGCATTTGAAGGGGTTCCAGGAGGCAGTGAGGACCAGCATCACTTTTCCCCGCTGGCACCTTTGCTGTGGCAGCAAAAGCTGGACGTTTGTCTTTTTTGCTCCAGAGAGCGCCGAAAGTGAAAAAAGGTGCTTTTGCGGATAGAGTCCTCAGGAAAGCATAGAGGGCCAAATTGTCTGGGGCATTTGAAGGGGTTCCAGGAGGCAGTGAGGACCAGCATCACTTTTCCCCGCTGGCACCTTTGCTGTGGCAGCAAAAGCTGGACGTTTGTCTTTTTTCCTCCAGAGAGCGCCAAAAGTGAAAAAAGGTGCTTTTGCGGATAGAGTCCTCAGGAAAGCTGAGAGGGCCAAATTGTCTGGGGCATTTGAAGGGGTTCCAGGAGGCAGTGAGGACCAGCATCACTTTTCCCCGCTGGCACTTTAGCTGTGGCAGGAAAATGTGGACTTTTGTATTTTTGGCTTCAGACAGCGCCGAAAGTGAAAAAAGGTGCTTTTGCGGATAGAGTCCTCAGGAAAGCAGAGAGGGCCAAATTGTCTGGGGCATTTAAAGGGGTTCCAGGAGGCAGTGAGGACCAGCATCACTTTTCCCCGCTGGCACCTTTGCTGTGGCAGCAAAAGCTGGACGTTTGTCTTTTTTCCTTTAGAGAGCGGCGAAAGTGAAAAAAGGTGCTTTTGTGGATAGAGTCCTCAGGAAAGCAGAGAGGGCCAAATTGTCTGGGGCATTTGAAGGGGTTCCAGGAGGCAGTGAGGACCAGCATCACTTTTCCCCGCTGGCACTTTAGCTGTGGCAGCAAAAGCTGGACGTTTGTCTCTTTTGCTCCAGACAGCGCCGAAAGTGAAAAAAGGTGCTTTTGAGGACAGAGTCCGCAGGAAAGCAGAGAGGGCCAAATTGTCTGGGGCATTTGAAGGGGTTCCAGGATGCAGTGAGGACCAGCATCACTTTTCCCCGCTGGCACCTTTGCTGTGGCAGCAAAAGCTGGACGTTTGTCTTTTTTGCTCCAGAGAGCGCCGAAAGTCTAAAAAAATGCTTTTGAGGATAGCGTCCTCAGGAAAGCAGAGAGGGCCAAATTGTCTGGGGCATTTGAAGGGGTTCCAGGAGGCAGTGAGGACCAGCATCACTTTTCCCCGCTGGCACCTTTGCTGTGGCAGCAAAAGCTGGACGTTTGTCTTTTTTTCTCCAGACAGCGCCGAAAGTGAACAAAGGTGCTTTTGCGGATAGAGTCCTCAGGAAAGCAGAGAGGGCCAAATTGTCTGGGGCATTTGAAGGGGTTCCAGGAGGCAGTGAGGACCAGCATCCCTTTTCCCCGCTGGCACTTTAGCTGTGGCAGCAAAAGCTGGACGTTTGTCTTTTTTGCTCCAGACAGCGCCGAAAGTGAAAAAAGGTGCTTTTGAAAATAGAGTCCTCAGGAAAGCAGAGAGGGCCAAATTGTCTGGGGCATTTGAAGGGGTTCCAGGAGGCAGTGAGGACCAGCATCACTTTTCCCCGCTGGCACTTTAGCTGTGGCAGGAAAATGTGGACGTTTGTATTTTTTGCTCCAGAGAGCGCCGAAAGTGAAAAAAGGTGCTTTTGCGGATAGAGTCCTCAGGAAAGCAGAGAGGGCCAAATTGTCTGGGGCATTTGAAGGGGTTCCAGGAGGCAGTGAGGACCAGCATCACTTTTCCCCGCTGGCACCTTTGCTGTGGCAGCAAAAGCTGGACGTTTGTCTTTTTTCCTCCGGAGAGCGCCAAAAGTGAAAAAAGGTGCTTTTGCGGATAGAGTCCTCAGGAAAGCTGAGAGGGCCAAATTGTCTGGGGCATTTGAAGGGGTTCCAGGAGGCAGTGAGGACCAGCATCACTTTTCCCCGCTGGCACTTTAGCTGTGGCAGGAAAATGTGGACTTTTGTATTTTTGGCTTCAGACAGCGCCGAAAGTGAAAAAAGGTGCTTTTGAGGATAGAGTCTGCAGGAAAGCAGAGAGGGCCAAATTGTCTGGGGCATTTAAAGGGGTTCCAGGAGGCAGTGAGGACCAGCATCACTTTTCCCCGCTGGCACCTTTGCTGTGGCAGCAAAAGCTGGACGTTTGTCTTTTTTCCTTTAGAGAGCGGCGAAAGTGAAAAAAGGTGCTTTTGTGGATAGAGTCCTCAGGAAAGCAGAGAGGGCCAAATTGTCTGGGGCATTTGAAGGGTTTCCAGGAGGCAGTGAGGACCAGCATCACTTTTCCCCGCTGGCACTTTAGCTGTGGCAGCAAAAGCTGGACGTTTGTCTCTTTTGCTCCAGACAGCGCCGAAAGTGAAAAAAGGTGCTTTTGAGGACAGAGTCCGCAGGAAAGCAGAGAGGGCCAAATTGTCTGGGGCATTTGAAGGGGTTCCAGGAGGCAGTGAGGACCAGCATCACTTTTCCCCGCTGGCACCTTTGCTGTGGCAGCAAAAGCTGGACGTTTGTCTTTTTTGCTCCAGAGAGCGCCGAAAGTCTAAAAAAATTCTTTTGAGGATAGCGTCCTCAGGAAAGCAGAGAGGGACAAATTGTCTGGGGCATTTGAAGGGGTTCCAGGAGGCAGTGAGGACCAGCATCACTTTTCCCCGCTGGCACCTTTGCTGTGGCAGCAAAAGCTGGACGTTTGTCTTTTTTCCTTTAGAGAGCGGCGAAAGTGAAAAAAGGTGCTTTTGTGGATAGAGTCCTCAGGAAAGCAGAGAGGGCCAAATTGTCTGGGGCATTTGAAGGGGTTCCAGGAGGCAGTGAGGACCAGCATCACTTTTCCCCGCTGGCACTTTAGCTGTGGCAGCAAAAGCTGGACGTTTGTCTTTTTTGCTCCAGACAGCGCCGAAAGTGAAAAAAGGTGCTTTTGCGGATAGAGTCCTCAGGAAAGCAGAGAGGGCCAAATTGTCTGGGGCATTTGAAGGGGTTCCAGGAGGCAGTGAGGACCAGCATCACTTTTCCCCGCTGGCACCTTTGCTGTGGCAGCAAAAGCTGGACATTTGTCTTTTTTGCTCCAGAGAGCGCCAAAAGTGAAAATGGTGCTTTTGAAGATAGAGTCCTCAGGAAAGCAGAGAGGGCCAAATTGTCTGGGGCATTTGAAGGGGTTCCAGGAGGCAGTGAGGACCAGCATCACTTTTCCCCGCTGGCACTTTAGCTGTGGCAGCAAAAGCTGGACGTTTGTCTCTTTTGCTCCAGACAGCGCCGAAAGTGAAAAAAGGTGCTTTTGAGGACAGAGTCCGCAGGAAAGCAGAGAGGGCCAAATTGTATGGGGCATTTGAAGGGGTTCCAGGAGGCAGTGAGGACCAGCATCACTTTTCCCCGCTGGCACCTTTGCTGTGGCAGCAAAAGCTGGACGTTTGTCTTTTTTGCTCCAGAGAGCGCCGAAAGTCTAAAAAAATGCTTTTGAGGATAGCGTCCTCAGGAAAGCAGAGAGGGACAAATTGTCTGGGGCATTTGAAGGGGTTCCAGGAGGCAGTGAGGACCAGCATCACTTTTCCCCGCTGGCACTTTAGCTGTGGCAGCAAAATCTGGACGTTTGTCTTTTTTGTTCCAGACAGCGCCGAAAGTGAAAAAAGGTGCTTTTGCGGCTAGAGTCCTCAGGAAAGCAGAGAGGGCCAAATTGTCTGGGGCATTTGAAGGGGTTCCAGGAGGCAGTGAGGACCAGCATCACTTTTCCCCGCTGGCACCTTTGCTGTGGCAGCAAAAGCTGGACATTTGTCTTTTTTCCTTTAGAGAGCGGCGAAAGTGAAAAAAGGTGCTTTTGTGGATAGAGTCCTCAGGAAAGCAGAGAGGGCCAAATTGTCTGGGGCATTTGAAGGGGTTCCAGGAGGCAGTGAGGACCAGCATCACTTTTCCCCGCTGGCACTTTAGCTGTGGCAGCAAAAGCTGGACGTTTGTCTTTTTTGCTCCAGACAGCGCCGAAAGTGAAAAAAGGTGCTTTTGCGGATAGAGTCCTCAGGAAAGCAGAGAGGGCCAAATTGTCTGGGGCATTTGAAGGGGTTCCAGGAGGCAGTGAGGACCAGCATCACTTTTCCCCGCTGGCACCTTTGCTGTGGCAGCAAAAGCTGGACATTTGTCTTTTTTGCTCCAGAGAGCGCCAAAAGTGAAAATGGTGCTTTTGAAGATAGAGTCCTCAGGAAAGCAGAGAGGGCCAAATTGTCTGGGGCATTTGAAGGGGTTCCAGGAGGCAGTGAGGACCAGCATCACTTTTCCCCGCTGGCACTTTAGCTGTGGCAGCAAAAGCTGGACGTTTGTCTTTTTTGCTCCAGACAGCGCCGAAAGTGAAAAAAGGTGCTTTTGAGGATAGAGTCCTCAGGAAAGCAGAGAGGGCCAAATTGTCTGGGGCATTTGAAGGGGTTCCAGGAGGCAGTGAGGACCAGCATCACTTTTCCCCGCTGGCACTTTAGCTGTGGCAGCAAAATCTGGACGTTTGTCTTTTTTGCTCCAGAGAGCGCCGAAAGTGAAAAAAGGTGCTTTTGCGGACAGAGTCCTCAGGAAAGCAGAGAGGGCCAAATTGTCTGGGGCATTTGAAGGGGTTCCAGGAGGCAGTGAGGACCAGCATCACTTTTCCCCGCTGGCACTTTAGCTGTGGCAGCAAAAGCTGGACGTTTGTCTTTTTTTCTCCAGACAGCGCCGAAAGTGAAAAAAGGTGCTTTTGAGGATAGAGTCTGCAGGAAAGCAGAGAGGACCAAATTGTATGGGGCATTTAAAGGGGTTCCAGGAGGCAGTGAGGACCAGCATCACTTTTCCCCGCTGGCAGCTTTGCTGTGGCAGGAAAATGTGGACGTTTGTATTTTTTGCTCCAGACAGCGCCGAAAGTGAAAAAAGATGCTTTTGAGGATAGAGTCCTCAGGAAAGCAGAGAGGGCCAAATTGTCTGGAGCATTTGAAGGGGTTCCAGGAGGCAGTGAGGACCAGCATCACTTTTCCCCGCTGGCACTTTAGCTGTGGCAGCAAAAGCTGGACGTTTGTTTTTTTTGCTCCAAAGAGCGCCGAAAGTGAAAAAAGGTGCTTTTGCGGATAGAGTCCTCAGGAAAGCAGAGAGGGCAAAATTGTCTGGGGCATTTGAAGGTGTTCCAGGAGGCAGTGAGGACCAGCATCACTTTTCCCCGCTGGCACTTTAGCTGTGGCAGGAAAATGTGGACGTTTGTATTTTTTGCTCCAGACAGCGCCGAAAGTGAAAAAAGATGCTTTTGAGGATAGAGTCCGCAGGAAAGCAGAGAGGGCCAAATTGTATGGGGCATTTAAAGGGGTTCCAGGAGGCAGTGAGAACCAGCATCACTTTTCCCCTCTGGCACCGTTGCTGTGGCAGCAAATGCTGGATGTTTGTCTTTTTTGCTCCAGACAGCGCCGAAAGTGAAAAAAGGTGCTTTTGCGGATAGAGTCCTCAGGAAAGCAGAGAGGGCCAAATTGTCTGGGGCATTTGAAGGGGTTCCAGGAGGCAGTGAGGACCAGCATCACTTTTCCCCGCTGGCACCTTTGCTGTGGCAGCAAAAGCTGGACATTTGTCTTTTTTCCTTTAGAGAGCGGCGAAAGTGAAAAAAGGTGCTTTTGTGGATAGAGTCCTCAGGAAAGCAGAGAGGGCCAAATTGTCTGGGGCATTTGAAGGGGTTCCAGGAGGCAGTGAGGACCAGCATCACTTTTCCCCGCTGGCACTTTAGCTGTGGCAGCAAAAGCTGGACGTTTGTCTTTTTTGCTCCAGACAGCGCCGAAAGTGAAAAAAGGTGCTTTTGCGGATAGAGTCCTCAGGAAAGCAGAGAGGGCCAAATTGTCTGGGGCATTTGAAGGGGTTCCAGGAGGCAGTGAGGACCAGCATCACTTTTCCCCGCTGGCACCTTTGCTGTGGCAGCAAAAGCTGGACATTTGTCTTTTTTGCTCCAGAGAGCGCCAAAAGTGAAAATGGTGCTTTTGAAGATAGAGTCCTCAGGAAAGCAGAGAGGGCCAAATTGTCTGGGGCATTTGAAGGGGTTCCAGGAGGCAGTGAGGACCAGCATCACTTTTCCCCGCTGGCACTTTAGCTGTGGCAGCAAAAGCTGGACGTTTGTCTTTTTTGCTCCAGACAGCGCCGAAAGTGAAAAAAGGTGCTTTTGAGGATAGAGTCCTCAGGAAAGCAGAGAGGGCCAAATTGTCTGGGGCATTTGAAGGGGTTCCAGGAGGCAGTGAGGACCAGCATCACTTTTCCCCGCTGGCACTTTAGCTGTGGCAGCAAAATCTGGACGTTTGTCTTTTTTGCTCCAGAGAGCGCCGAAAGTGAAAAAAGGTGCTTTTGCGGACAGAGTCCTCAGGAAAGCAGAGAGGGCCAAATTGTCTGGGGCATTTGAAGGGGTTCCAGGAGGCAGTGAGGACCAGCATCACTTTTCCCCGCTGGCACTTTAGCTGTGGCAGCAAAAGCTGGACGTTTGTCTTTTTTTCTCCAGACAGCGCCGAAAGTGAAAAAAGGTGCTTTTGAGGATAGAGTCTGCAGGAAAGCAGAGAGGACCAAATTGTATGGGGCATTTAAAGGGGTTCCAGGAGGCAGTGAGGACCAGCATCACTTTTCCCCGCTGGCAGCTTTGCTGTGGCAGGAAAATGTGGACGTTTGTATTTTTTGCTCCAGACAGCGCCGAAAGTGAAAAAAGATGCTTTTGAGGATAGAGTCCTCAGGAAAGCAGAGAGGGCCAAATTGTCTGGAGCATTTGAAGGGGTTCCAGGAGGCAGTGAGGACCAGCATCACTTTTCCCCGCTGGCACTTTAGCTGTGGCAGCAAAAGCTGGACGTTTGTTTTTTTTGCTCCAAAGAGCGCCGAAAGTGAAAAAAGGTGCTTTTGCGGATAGAGTCCTCAGGAAAGCAGAGAGGGCAAAATTGTCTGGGGCATTTGAAGGTGTTCCAGGAGGCAGTGAGGACCAGCATCACTTTTCCCCGCTGGCACTTTAGCTGTGGCAGGAAAATGTGGACGTTTGTATTTTTTGCTCCAGACAGCGCCGAAAGTGAAAAAAGATGCTTTTGAGGATAGAGTCCGCAGGAAAGCAGAGAGGGCCAAATTGTATGGGGCATTTAAAGGGGTTCCAGGAGGCAGTGAGAACCAGCATCACTTTTCCCCTCTGGCACCGTTGCTGTGGCAGCAAATGCTGGATGTTTGTCTTTTTTGCTCCAGACAGCGCCGAAAGTGAAAAAAGGTGCTTTTGCGGATAGAGTCCTCAGGAAAGCAGAGAGGGCCAAATTGTCTGGGGCATTTGAAGGGGTTCCAGGAGGCAGTGAGGACCAGCATCACTTTTCCCCGCTGGCACTTTAGCTGTGGCAGCAAAATCTGGACGTTTGTCTTTTTTGGTCCAGAGAGCGCCAAAAGTGAAAAAAGGTGCTTTTGAGGATAGAGTGCTCAGGAAAGCAGAGAGGGCCAAATTGTCTGTGGCATTTGAAGGGGTTCTAGGAGGCAGTGAGGACCAGCATCACTTTTCCCCGCTGGCACTTTAGCTGTGGCAGGAAAATGTGGACGTTTGTATTTTTGGCTTCAGACAGCGCCGAAAGTGAAAAAAGGTGCTTTTGAGGATAGAGTCTGCAGGAAAGCAGAGAGGGCCAAATTGTCTGGGGCATTTAAAGGGGTTCCAGGATACAGTGAGAACCAGCATCACTTTTCCCCGCTGGCACCTTTGCTGTGGCAGCAAAAGCTGGACGTTTGTCTTTTTTGCTTCAGAGAGCGCCGAAAGTGAAAAAAGGTGCTTTTGAGGATAGAGTCCTCAGGAAAGCAGAGAGGGCCAAATTGTCTGGGGCATTTGAAGGGGTTCCAGGAGGCAGTGAGGACCAGCATCACTTTTCCCCGCTGGCACCTTTGCTGTGGCAGCAAAATCTGGACTTTTGTCTACTTTGCTCCTGAGAGATCCGAAAGTGAAAAAAGGTGCTTTTGAGGATAGAGTCTGCAGGAAAGCAGAGAGGGCCAAATTGTCTGGGGCATTTGAAGGGGTTCCAGGAGGCAGTGAGGACCAGCATCACTTTTCCCCGCTGGCACTTTAGCTGTGGCAGCAAAAGCTGGACGTTTGTCTTTTTTGCTCCAGACAGCGCCTAAGGTGAAAAAAGTTGCTTTTGAGGATAGAGTCCGCAGGAAAGCAGAGAGGGCCAAATTGTCTGGGGCATTTGAAGGGGTTCCAGGAGGCAGTGAGGACCAGCATCACTTTTCCCCACTGGCACCTTTGCTGTGGCAGCAAAAGCTGGACGTTTGTCTTTTTTGCTCCAGACAGCGCCGAAAGTGAAAAAAGGTGCTTTTGCGGATAGAGTCCTCAGGAAAGCAGAGAGGGCCAAATTGTCTGGGGCATTTGAAGGTGTTCCAGGAGGCAGTGAGGACCAGCATCACTTTTCCCCGCTGGCACCTTTGCTGTGGCAGCAAAAGCTGGACGTTTGTCTTTTTTGCTCTAGAGAGCGCCAAAAGTGAAAATGGTGCTTTTGAAGATAGAGTCCTCAGGAAAGCAGAGAGGGCCAAATTGTCTGGGGCATTTGAAGGGGTTCCAGGAGGCAGTGAGGACCAGCATCACTTTTCCCCGCTGGCACCTTTGCTGTGGCAGCAAAAGCTGGACGTTTGTCTTTTTTCCTCCAGAGAGCGCCGAAAGTGAAAAAAGGTGCTTTTGAGGATAGAGTCCTCAGGAAAGCAGAGAGGGCCAAATTGTCTGGGGCATTTGAAGGGGTTCCAGGAGGCAGTGAGGACCAGCATCACTTTTCCCCGCTGGCACTTTAGCTGTGGCAGCAAAATCTGGACGTTTGTCTTTTTTGCTCCAGAGAGCGCCGAAAGTGAAAAAAGGTGCTTTTGCGGATAGAGTCCTCAGGAAAGCAGAGAGGGCCAAATTGTCTGGGGCATTTGAAGGGGTTCCAGGAGGCAGTGAGGACCAGCATCACTTTTCCCCGCTGGCACTTTAGCTGTGGCAGCAAAAGCTGGACGTTTGTCTTTTTTGCTCCAGACAGCGCCGAAAGTGAAAAAAGGTGCTTTTGAGGATAGAGTCTGCAGGAAAGCAGAGAGGGCCAAATTGTATGGGGCATTTAAAGGGGTTCCAGGAGGCAGTGAGGACCAGCATCACTTTTCCCAGCTGGAACCTTTGCTGTGGCAGCAAAAGCTGGACGTTTGTCTTTTTTGCTCCAGACAGCGCCGAAAGTGAAAAAAGGTGCTTTTGAGGATAGAGTCCTCAGGAAAGCAGAGAGGGCCAAATTGTATGGGGCATTTGAAGGGGTTCCAGGAGGCAGTGAGAACCAGCATCACTTTTCCCCGCTGGCACCTTTGCTGTGGCAGGAAAATGTGGACGTTTGTCTTTTTTGCTCCATACAGCGCCGAAAGTGAAAAAAGATGCTTTTGAGGATAGAGTCCTCAGGAAAGCAGAGAGGGCCAAATTGTCTGGGGCATTTGAAGGGGTTCCAGGAGGCAGTGAGGACCAGCATCACTTTTCCCCGCTGGCACCTTTGCTGTGGCAGCAAAAGCTGGACGTTTGTCTTTTTTGCTCCAGACAGCGCCGAAAGTGAAAAAAGGTGCTTTTGAGGATAGAGTCCTCAGGAAAGCAGAGAGGGCCAAATTGTCTGGGGCATTTGAAGGGGTTCCAGGAGGCAGTGAGGACCAGCATCACTTTTCCCCGCTGGCACTTTTGCTGTGGCAGCAAAAGCTGGACGTTTGTTTTTTTTGCTCCAGAGAGCGCCGAAAGTGAAAAAAGGTGCTTTTGCGGATAGAGTCCTCAGGAAAGCAGAGAGGGCCAAATTGTCTGGGGCATTTGAAGGTGTTCCAGGAGGCAGTGAGGACCAGCATCACTTTTCCCCGCTGGCACTTTAGCTGTGGCAGGAAAATGTGGACGTTTGTATTTTTTGCTCCAGACAGCGCCGAAAGTGAAAAAAGATGCTTTTGAGGATAGAGTCCGCAGGAAAGCAGAGAGGGCCAAATTGTATGGGGCATTTAAAGGGGTTCCAGGAGGCAGTGAGAACCAGCATCACTTTTCCCCTCTGGCACCTTTGCTGTGGCAGCAAAAGCTGGATGTTTGTCTTTTTTGCTCCAGAGAGCGCCGAAAGTGAAAAAAGGTGCTTTTGCGGATAGAGTCCTCAGGAAAGCAGAGAGGGCCAAATTGTCTGGGGCATTTGAAGGGGTTCCAGGAGGCAGTGAGGACCAGCATCACTTTTCCCCGCTGGCACTTTAGCTGTGGCAGCAAAATCTGGACGTTTGTCTTTTTTGCTCCAGAGAGCGCCAAAAGTGAAAAAAGGTGCTTTTGAGGATAGAATGCTCAGGAAAGCAGAGAGGGCCAAATTGTCTGGGGCATTTGAAGGGGTTCCAGGAGGCAGTGAGGACCAGCATCACTTTTCCCCGCTGGCACCTTTGCTGTGGCAGCAAAATCTGGACGTTTGTCTACTTTGCTCCTGAGAGAGCCGAAAGTGAAAAAAGGTGCTTTTGAGGATAGAGTCTGCAGGAAAGCAGAGAGGGCCAAATTGTCTGGGGCATTTGAAGGGGTTCCAGGAGGCAGTGAGGACCAGCATCACTTTTCCCCGCTGGCACTTTAGCTGTGGCACCAAAGCTGGACGTTTGTCTTTTTTGCTCCAGACAGCGCCTAAGGTGAAAAAAGGTGCTTTTGAGGATAGAGTCCGCAGGAAAGCAGAGAGGGCCAAATTGTCTGGGGCATTTGAAGGGGTTCCAGGAGGCAGTGAGGACCAGCATCACTTTTCCCCACTGGCACCTTTGCTGTGGCAGCAAAAGCTGGACGTTTGTCTTTTTTGCTCCAGACAGCGCCGAAAGTGAAAAAAGGTGCTTTTGCGGATAGAGTCCTCAGGAAAGCAGAGAGGGCCAAATTGTCTGGGGCATTTGAAGGTGTTCCAGGAGGCAGTGAGGACCAGCATCACTTTTCCCCGCTGGCACCTTTGCTGTGGCAGCAAAAGCTGGACGTTTGTCTTTTTTGCTCCAGACAGCGCCGAAAGTGAAAAAAGGTGCTTTTGAGGATAGAGTCCTCAGGAAAGCAGAGAGGGCCAAATTGTCTGGGGCATTTTAAGGGGTTCCAGGAGGCAGTGAGGACCAGCATCACTTTTCCCCGCTGGCACTTTAGCTGTGGCAGGAAAATGTGGACGTTTGTATTTTTTGCTCCAGACAGCGCCGAAAGTGAAAAAAGATGCTTTTGAGGATAGAGTCCGCAGGAAAGCAGAGAGGGCCAAATTGTATGGGGCATTTAAAGGGGTTCCAGGAGGCAGTGAGAACCAGCATCACTTTTCCCCTCTGGCACCTTTGCTGTGGCAGCAAAAGCTGGATGTTTGTCTTTTTTGCTCCAGACAGCGCCGAAAGTGAAAAAAGGTGCTTTTGCGGATAGAGTCCTCAGGAAAGCAGAGAGGGCCAAATTGTCTGGGGCATTTGAAGGGGTTCCAGGAGGCAGTGAGGACCAGCATCACTTTTCCCCGCTGGCACTTTAGCTGTGGCAGCAAAATCTGGACGTTTGTCTTTTTTGCTCCAGAGAGCGCCAAAAGTGAAAAAAGGTGCTTTTGAGGATAGAATGCTCAGGAAAGCAGAGAGGGCCAAATTGTCTGGGGCATTTGAAGGGGTTCCAGGAGGCAGTGAGGACCAGCATCACTTTTCCCCGCTGGCACCTTTGCTGTGGCAGCAAAATCTGGACGTTTGTCTACTTTGCTCCTGAGAGAGCCGAAAGTGAAAAAAGGTGCTTTTGAGGATAGAGTCTGCAGGAAAGCAGAGAGGGCCAAATTGTCTGGGGCATTTGAAGGGGTTCCAGGAGGCAGTGAGGACCAGCATCACTTTTCCCCGCTGGCACTTTAGCTGTGGCAGCAAAAGCTGGACGTTTGTCTTTTTTGCTCCAGACAGCGCCTAAGGTGAAAAAAGTTGCTTTTGAGGATAGAGTCCGCAGGAAAGCAGAGAGGGCCAAATTGTCTGGGGCATTTGAAGGGGTTCCAGGAGGCAGTGAGGACCAGCATCACTTTTCCCCACTGGCACCTTTGCTGTGGCAGCAAAAGCTGGACGTTTGTCTTTTTTGCTCCAGAGAGCGCCGAAAGTCTAAAAAAATGCTTTTGAGGATAGCGTCCTCAGGAAAGCAGAGAGGGCCAAATTGTCTGGGGCATTTGAAGGGGTTCCAGGAGGCAGTGAGGACCAGCATCACTTTTCCCCGCTGGCACTTTAGCTGTGGCAGCAAAATCTGGACGTTTGTCTTTTTTGCTCCAGAGAGCGCCGAAAGTGAAAAAAGGTGCTTTTGCGGATAGAGTCCTCAGGAAAGCAGAGAGGGCCAAATTGTCTGGGGCATTTGAAGGGGTTCCAGGAGGCAGTGAGGACCAGCATCACTTTTCCCCGCTGGCACTTTAGCTGTGGCAGCAAAAGCTGGACATTTGTCTTTTTTGCTCCAGACAGCGCCGAAAGTGAAAAAAGGTGCTTTTGAGGATAGAGTCCTCAGGAAAGCAGAGAGGGCCAAATTGTCTGGGGCATTTGAAGGGGTTCCAGGAGGCAGTGAGGACCAGCATCACTTTTCCCCGCTGGCACCTTTGCTGTGGCAGCAAAAGCTGGACGTTTGTCTTTTTTGCTCCAGACAGCGCCGAAAGTGAAAAAAGGTGCTTTTGAGGATAGAGTCCTCAGGAAAGCAGAGAGGGCCAAATTGTCTGGGGCATTTAAAGGGGTTCCAGGAGGCAGTGAGAACCAGCATCACTTTTCCCCTCTGGCACCTTTGCTGTGGCAG
This sequence comes from Vanellus vanellus, assembly GCF_965231255.1. NCBI lineage: Eukaryota > Metazoa > Chordata > Aves > Charadriiformes > Charadriidae > Vanellus > Vanellus vanellus. The sequence goes on from NW_028128852.1 coordinate 87,171, forward strand.
CAAAAGCTGGATGTTTGTCTTTTTTGCTCCAGACAGCGCCGAAAGTGAAAAAAGGTGCTTTTGAGGATAGAGTCCTCAGGAAAGCAGAGAGGGCCAAATTGTCTGGGGCATTTGAAGGGGTTCCAGGAAGCAGTGAGGACCAGCATCACTTTTCCCCGCTGGCACCTTTGCTGTGGCAGCAAAAGCTGGACGTTTGTCACTTTTTCTCCAAAGACAGCTAAAAGTGAACAAAGGTGCTTTTAAGGATAGAGTGCGCAAGAAAGCAGAGAGGGCCAAATTGTCTGCGGCAGTTGAAGGGGTTCCAGGAGGCAGTGAGGACCAGCATGAGTTTTCCCCGCTGGCACCTTTGCTGTGGCAGCAAAAGCTGGACGTTTGTCTTTTTTGCTCCCAACAATGCAGAAAGTGAAAAAACGTGCTTTTGAGGATAGAGTGCGCAGGAAAGCAGGGAGGGCCAAATTGTCTGGGGCATTTGAAGGGGTTTCAGGAGGCAGTGAGGACCAGCATCACTTTTCCCCGCTGGCACCTTTGCTGTGGCAGCAAAAGCTCGACGTTATTCATTTTTTCTTCAAAGACCGCTAAAAGTGAGAAAGGTGCTTTTGAGGATAGAGTGCGCAGGAAAGCAGAGAGGGCCAAATTGTATGGGGCATATAAAGGGGTTACAGGAGGCAGTGAGGACCAGCATGACTTTTCCCCGCTGGCACCTTTGCTGTGGCAGCAAAAGCTGGACGTTTGTCTTTTTTGCTCCAGAGAGCGCCGAAAGTGAAAAAAGGTGCTTTTGCGGATAGAGTCCTCAGGAAAGCAGAGAGGGCCAAATTGTCTGAGGCATTTGAAGGGGTTCCAGGAGGTAGTGAGGACCAGCATCACTTTTCCCCGCTGGCACCTTTGCTGTGGCAGCAAAAGCTGGACGTTTGTCTACTTTGCTCCAGAGAGAGCCGAAAGTGAAAAAAGGTGCTTTTGAGGATAGCGTCCTCAGGAAAGCAGAGAGGGACAAATTGTCTGGGGCATTTGAAGGGGTTCCAGGAGGCAGTGAGGACCAGCATCACTTTTCCCCGCTGGCACTTTAGCTGTGGCAGCAAAATCTGGACGTTTGTCTTTTTTGTTCCAGACAGCGCCGAAGGTGAAAAAAGGTGCTTTTGAGGATAGAGTCCTCAGGAAAGCAGAGAGGGCCAAATTGTCTGGGGCATTTGAAGGGGTTCCAGGAGGCAGTGAGGACCAGCATCACTTTTCCCCGCTGGCACCTTTGCTGTGGCAGCAAAAGCTGGACGTTTGTCTTTTTTGCTCCAGAGAGCGCCGAAAGTGAAAAAAGGTGCTTTTGCGGATAGAGTCCTCAGGAAAGCAGAGAGGGCCAAATTGTCTGGGGCATTTGAAGGGGTTCCAGGAGGCAGTGAGGACCAGCATCCCTTTTCCCCGCTGGCACTTTAGCTGTGGCAGCAAAAGCTGGACGTTTGTCTTTTTTGCTCCAGACAGCGCCGAAAGTGAAAAAAGGTGCTTTTGCGGATAGAGTCCTCAGGAAAGCAGAGAGGGCCAAATTGTCTGGGGCATTTGAAGGGGTTCCAGGAGGCAGTGAGGACCAGCATCACTTTTCCCTGCTGGCACTTTAGCTGTGGCAGCAAAAGCTGGACGTTTGTCTTTTTTGCTCCAGAGAGCGCCGAAAGTGAAAAAAGGTGCTTTTGAGGATAGAGTGCTCAGGAAAGCAGAGAGGGCCAAATTGTCTGGGGCATTTGAAGGGGTTCCAGGAGGCAGTGAGGACCAGCATCACTTTTCCCCGCTGGCACCTTTGCTGTGGCAGCAAAAGCTGGACGTTTGTATTTTTTCCTTTAGAGAGCGCCGAGAGTGAAAAAAGGTGCTTTTGAGGATAGAGTCCTCAGGAAAGCAGAGAGGGCCAAATTGTCTGGGGCATTTGAAGGGGTTCCAGGAGGCAGTGAGGACCAGCATCACTTTTCCCCGCTGGCACCTTTGCTGTGGCAGCAAAATATGGACGTTTGTCACTTTTTCTCCAAAGACAGCTAAAAGTGAACAAAGGTGCTTTTAAGGATAGAGTGCGCAAGAAAGCAGAGAGGGCCAAATTGTCTGCGGCAGTTGAAGGGGTTCCAGGAGGCAGTGAGGACCAGCATGAGTTTTCCCCGCTGGCACCTTTGCTGTGGCAGCAAAAGCTGGACGTTTGTCTTTTTTGCTCCCAACAATGCAGAAAGTGAAAAAACGTGCTTTTGAGGATAGAGTGCGCAGGAAAGCAGAGAGGGCCAAATTGTCTGGGGCATTTGAAGGGGTTTCAGGAGGCAGTGAGGACCAGCATCACTTTTCCCCGCTGGCACCTTTGCTGTGGCAGCAAAAGCTCGACGTTATTCATTTTTTCTCCAAAGACCGCTAAAAGTGAGAAAGGTGCTTTTGAGGATAGAGTGCGCAGGAAAGCAGAGAGGGCGAAATTGTATGGGGCATATAAAGGGGTTCCAGGAGGCAGTGAGGACCAGCATGACTTTTCCCCGCTGGCACCTTTGCTGTGGCAGCAAAAGCTGGACGTTTTTCTTTTTTGCTCCAGAGAGCGCCGAAAGTGAAAAAAGGTGCTTTTGCGGATAGAGTCCTCAGGAAAGCAGAGAGGGCCAAATTGTCTGGGGCATTTGAAGGGGTTCCAGGATGCAGTGAGGACCAGCATCACTTTTCCCCGCTGGCACCTTTGCTGTGGCAGCAAAAGCTGGACGTTTGTCTTTTTTGCTCCAGAGAGCGCCAAAAGTGAAAAAAGGTGCTTTTGAGGATAGAGTGCTCAGGAAAGCAGAGAGGGCCAAATTGTCTGGGGAATTTGAAGGGGTTCCAGGAGGTAGTGAGGACCAGCATCACTTTTCCCCGCTGGCACTTTAGCTGTGGCAGCAAAATCTGGACGTTTGTCTTTTTTGCTCCAGACAGCGCCGAGAGTGAAAAAAGGTGCTTTTGTGGATAGATTCCTCAGGAAAGCAGAGAGGGCCAAATTGTCTGGGGCATTTGAAGGGGTTCCAGGAGGCAGTGAGGACCAGCATCACTTTTCCCTGCTGGCACTTTAGCTGTGGCAGCAAAAGCTGGACGTTTGTCTTTTTTGCTCCAGAGAGCGCCGAAAGTGAAAAAAGGTGCTTTTGAGGATAGAGTGCTCAGGAAAGCAGAGAGGGCCAAATTGTCTGGGGCATTTGAAGGGGTTCCAGGAGGCAGTGAGGACCAGCATCACTTTTCCCCGCTGGCACCTTTGCTGTGGCAGCAAAAGCTGGACGTTTGTATTTTTTCCTTTAGAGAGCGCCGAGAGTGAAAAAAGGTGCTTTTGAGGATAGAGTGCGCAGGAAAGCAGAGAGGGCCAAATTGTCTGGGGCATTTGAAGGGGTTCCAGGAGGCAGTGAGGACCAGCATCACTTTTCCCCGCTGGCACCTTTGCTGTGGCAGCAAAATATGGACGTTTGTCACTTTTTCTCCAAAGACAGCTAAAAGTGAACAAAGGTGCTTTTAAGGATAGAGTGCGCAAGAAAGCAGAGAGGGCCAAATTGTCTGCGGCAGTTGAAGGGGTTCCAGGAGGCAGTGAGGACCAGCATGAGTTTTCCCCGCTGGCACCTTTGCTGTGGCAGCAAAAGCTGGACGTTTGTCTTTTTTGCTCCCAACAATGCAGAAAGTGAAAAAACGTGCTTTTGAGGATAGAGTGCGCAGGAAAGCAGAGAGGGCCAAATTGTCTGCGGCAGTTGAAGGGGTTTCAGGAGGCAGTGAGGACCAGCATCACTTTTCCCCGCTGGCACCTTTGCTGTGGCAGCAAAAGCTCGACGTTATTCATTTTTTCTCCAAAGACCGCTAAAAGTGAGAAAGGTGCTTTTGAGGATAGAGTGCGCAGGAAAGCAGAGAGGGCCAAATTGTATGGGGCATATAAAGGGGTTCCAGGAGGCAGTGAGGACCAGCATGACTTTTCCCCGCTGGCACCTTTGCTGTGGCAGCAAAAGCTGGACGTTTTTCTTTTTTGCTCCAGAGAGCGCCGAAAGTGAAAAAAGGTGCTTTTGCGGATAGAGTCCTCAGGAAAGCAGAGAGGGCCAAATTGTCTGAGGCATTTGAAGGGGTTCCAGGAGGTAGTGAGGACCAGCATCACTTTTCCCCGCTGGCACCTTTGCTGTGGCAGCAAAAGCTGGACGTTTGTCTACTTTGCTCCAGAGAGAGCCGAAAGTGAAAAAAGGTGCTTTTGAGGATAGAGTCCTCAGGAAAGCAGAGAGGGCCAAATTGTCTGGGGCATTTGAAGGGGTTCCAGTAGGCAGTGAGGACCAGCATCACTTTTCCCCGCTGGCACTTTAGCTGTGGCAGCAAAATCTGGACGTTTGTATTTTTTGCTCCAGACAGCGCCGAAAGTGAAAAAAGGTGATTTTGAGGATAGAGTCCGCAGGAAAGCAGAGAGGGCCAAATTTTATGAGGCATTTGAAGGGGTTCCAGGAGGCAGTGAGGACCAGCATCACTTTTCCCCGCTGGCACCTTTGCTGTGGCAGCAAAAGCTGGACGTTTGTCTTTTTTGCTCCAGAGAGCGCCGAAAGTCTAAAAAAAAGCTTTTGAGGATAGAGTCCTCAGGAAAGCAGAGAGGGACAAATTGTCTGGGGCATTTGAAGGGGTTCCAGGAGGCAGTGAGGACCAGCATCACTTTTCCCCGCTGGCACCTTTGCTGTGGCAGCAAAAGCTGGACGTTTGTCTTTTTTGCTCCAGACAGCGCCGAAAGTGAACAAAGGTGCTTTTGCGGATAGAGTCCTCAGGAAAGCAGAGAGGGCCAAATTGTCTGGGGCATTTGAAGGGGTTCCAGGAGGCAGTGAGGACCAGCATCCCTTTTCCCCGCTGGCACTTTAGCTGTGGCAGCAAAAGCTGGACGTTTGTCTTTTTTGCTCCAGACAGCGCCGAAAGTGAAAAAAGGTGCTTTTGCGGATAGAGTCCTCAGGAAAGCAGAGAGGGCCAAATTGTCTGGGGCATTTGAAGGGGTTCCAGGATGCAGTGAGGACCAGCATCACTTTTCCCCGCTGGCACCTTTGCTGTGGCAGCAAAAGCTGGACGTTTGTCTTTTTTGCTCCAGAGAGCGCCAAAAGTGAAAAAAGGTGCTTTTGAGGATAGAGTCCTCAGGAAAGCAGAGAGGGCCAAATTGTCTGGGGCATTTGAAGGGGTTCCAGGAGGCAGTGAGGACCAGCATCACTTTTCCCCGCTGGCACCTTTGCTGTGGCAGCAAAAGCTGGACGTTTTTCTTTTTTGATCCAGAGAGAGGCGAAAGTGAAAAAAGGTGCTTTTGCGGATAGAGTCCTCAGGAAAGCAGAGAGGGCCAAATTGTCTGGGGCATTTGAAGGGGTTCCAGGAGGCAGTGAGGACCAGCATCACTTTTCCCCGCTGGCACTTTAGCTGTGGCAGGAAAATGTGGACGTTTGTATTTTTGGCTTCAGACAGCGCCGAAAGTGAAAAAAGGTGCTTTTGCGGATAGAGTATGCAGGAAAGCAGAGAGGGCCAAATTGTCTGGGGCATTTAAAGGGGTTCCAGGATACAGTGAGAACCAGCATCACTTTTCCCCGCTGGCACCTTTGCTGTGGCAGCAAAAGCTGGACGTTTGTCTTTTTTGCTTCAGAGAGCGCCGAAAGTGAAAAAAGGTGCTTTTGAGGATAGAGTCCTCAGGAAAGCAGAGAGGGCCAAATTGTCTGAAGCATTTGAAGGGGTTCCAGGAGGCAGTGAGGACCAGCATCACTTTTCCCCGCTGGCACTTTAGCTGTGGCAGCAAAATCTGGACGTTTGTCTCTTTTGCTCCAGACAGCGCCGAAAGTGAAAAAAGGTGCTTTTGAGGATAGAGTCCGCAGGAAAGCAGAGAGGGCCAAATTGTATGGGGCATTTGAAGGGGTTCCAGGAGGCAGTGAGGACCAGCATCACTTTTCCCCGCTGGCACCTTTGCTGTGGCAGCAAAAGCTGGACGTTTGTCTTTTTTGCTCCAGAGAGCGCCGAAAGTCTAAAAAAATGCTTTTGAGGATAGCGTCCTCAGGAAAGCAGAGAGGGACAAATTGTCTGGGGCATTTGAAGGGGTTCCAGGAGGCAGTGAGGACCAGCATCACTTTTCCCCGCTGGCACTTTAGCTGTGGCAGCAAAATCTGGACGTTTGTCTTTTTTGTTCCAGACAGCGCCGAAAGTGAAAAAAGGTGCTTTTGCGGATAGAGTCCTCAGGAAAGCAGAGAGGGCCAAATTGTCTGGGGCGTTTGAAGGGGTTCCAGGAGGCAGTGAGGACCAGCATCACTTTTCCCCTCTGGCACCTTTGCTGTGGCAGCAAAAGCTGGACGTTTGTCTTTTTTCCTTTAGAGAGCGGCGAAAGTGAAAAAAGGTGCTTTTGTGGATAGAGTCCTCAGGAAAGCAGAGAGGGCCAAATTGTCTGGGGCATTTGAAGGGGTTCCAGGAGGCAGTGAGGACCAGCATCCCTTTTCCCCGCTGGCACTTTAGCTGTGGCAGCAAAAGCTGGACGTTTGTCTTTTTTGCTCCAGACAGCGCCGAAAGTGAAAAAAGGTGCTTTTGAGGATAGAGTCCTCAGGAAAGCAGAGAGGGCCAAATTGTCTGGGGCATTTGAAGGGGTTCCAGGATGCAGTGAGGACCAGCATCACTTTTCCCCGCTGGCACCTTTGCTGTGGCAGCAAAAGCTGGACGTTTGTCTTTTTTGCTCCAGAGAGCGCCGAAAGTGAAAAAAGGTGCTTTTGCGGATAGAGTCCTCAGGAAAGCAGAGAGGGCCAAATTGTCTGGGGCATTTGAAGGGGTTCCAGGAGGCAGTGAGGACCAGCATCACTTTTCCCCGCTGGCACCTTTGCTGTGGCAGCAAAAGCTGGACGTTTTTCTTTTTTGATCCAGAGAGCGGTGAAAGTGAAAAAAGGTGCTTTTGCGGATAGAGTCCTCAGGAAAGCAGAGAGGGCCAAATTGTCTGGGGCATTTGAAGGGGTTCCAGGAGGCAGTGAGGACCAGCATCACTTTTCCCCGCTGGCACTTTAGCTGTGGCAGCAAAATCTGGACGTTTGTCTCTTTTGCTCCAGACAGCGCCGAAAGTGAAAAAAGGTGCTTTTGAGGATAGAGTCCGCAGGAAAGCAGAGAGGGCCAAATTGTATGGGGCATTTGAAGGGGTTCCAGGAGGCAGTGAGGACCAGCATCACTTTTCCCCGCTGGCACCTTTGCTGTGGCAGCAAAAGCTGGACGTTTGTCTTTTTTGCTCCAGACAGCGCCGAAAGTCTAAAAAAATGCTTTTCAGGATAGCGTCCTCAGGAAAGCAGAGAGGGACAAATTGTCTGGGGCATTTGAAGGGGTTCCAGGAGGCAGTGAGGACCAGCATCACTTTTCCCCGCTGGCACTTTAGCTGTGGCAGCAAAATCTGGACGTTTGTCTTTTTTGTTCCAGACAGCGCCGAAAGTGAAAAAAGGTGCTTTTGCGGCTAGAGTCCTCAGGAAAGCAGAGAGGGCCAAATTGTCTGGGGCATTTGAAGGGGTTCCAGGAGGCAGTGAGGACCAGCATCACTTTTCCCCGCTGGCACCTTTGCTGTGGCAGCAAAAGCTGGACGTTTGTCTTTTTTCCTTTAGAGAGCGGCGAAAGTGAAAAAAGGTGCTTTTGTGGATAGAGTCCTCAGGAAAGCAGAGAGGGCCAAATTGTCTGGGGCATTTGAAGGGGTTCCAGGAGGCAGTGAGGACCAGCATCACTTTTCCCCGCTGGCACTTTAGCTGTGGCAGCAAAAGCTGGACGTTTGTCTGTTTTGCTCCAGACAGCCCCTAAGGTGAAAAAAGGTGCTTTTGAGGATAGAGTCCTCAGGAAAGCAGAGAGGGCCAAATTGTCTGCGGCATTTGAAGGGGTTCCAGGAGGCAGTGAGGACCAGCATCACTTTTCCCCACTGGCACCTTTGCTGTGGCAGCAAAAGCTGGACGTTTGTCTTTTTTGCTCCAGAGAGCGCCGAAAGTGAAAAAAGGTGCTTTTGCGGATAGAGTCCTCAGGAAAGCAGAGAGGGCCAAATTGTCTGGGGCATTTGAAGGTGTTCCAGGAGGCAGTGAGGACCAGCATCACTTTTCCCCGCTGGCACCTTTGCTGTGGCAGCAAAAGCTGGACGTTTGTCTTTTTTGCTCCAGAGAGCGCCAAAAGTGAAAATGGTGCTTTTGAAGATAGAGTTCTCAGGAAAGCAGAGAGGGCCAAATTGTCTGGGGCATTTGAAGGGGTTCCAGGAGGCAGTGAGGACCAGCATCACTTTTCCCTGCTGGCACTTTAGCTGTGGCAGCAAAAGCTGGACGTTTGTCTTTTTTGCTCCAGAGAGCGCCGAAAGTGAAAAAAGGTGCTTTTGAGGATAGAGTCCTCAGGAAAGCAGAGAGGGCCAAATTGTCTGGGGCATTTGAAGGGGTTCCAGGAGGCAGTGAGGACCAGCATCACTTTTCCCCGCTGGCACTTTAGCTGTGGCAGCAAAATCTGGACGTTTGTCTTTTTTGCTCCAGAGAGCGCCGAAAGTGAAAAAAGGTGCTTTTGAGGATAGAGTCCTCAGGAAAGCAGAGAGGGCCAAATTGTCTGGGGCATTTGAAGGGGTTCCAGGAGGCAGTGAGGACCAGCATCACTTTTCCCCGCTGGCACCTTTGCTGTGGCAGCAAAATCTGGACGTTTGTCTTTTTTGCTCCAGACAGCGCCGAAAGTGAAAAAAGGTGCTTTTGAGGATAGAGTCCTCAGGAAAGCAGAGAGGGCCAAATTGTCTAGGGCATTTGAAGGGGTTCCAGGAGGCAGTGAGGACCAGCATCACTTTTCCCCGCTGGCACCTTTGCTGTGGCAGGAAAATGTGGACGTTTGTCTTTTTTGCTCCAGACAGCGCCGAAAGTGAAAAAAGGTGCTTTTGCGGACAGAGTCCTCAGGAAAGCAGAGAGGGCCAAATTGTCTGGGGCATTTGAAGGGGTTCCAGGAGGCAGTGAGGACCAGCATCACTTTTCCCCGCTGGCACTTTAGCTGTGGCAGCAAAAGCTGGACGTTTGTTTTTTTTGCTCCAAAGAGCGCCGAAAGTGAAAAAAGGTGCTTTTGCGGATAGAGTCCTCAGGAAAGCAGAGAGGGCCAAATTGTCTGGGGCATTTGAAGGTGTTCCAGGAGGCAGTGAGGACCAGCATCACTTTTCCCCGCTGGAACTTTAGCTGTGGCAGGAAAATGTGGACGTTTGTATTTTTTGCTCCAGACAGCGCCGAAAGTGAAAAAAGATGCTTTTGAGGATAGAGTCCGCAGGAAAGCAGAGAGGGCCAAATTGTCTGGGGCATTTGAAGGGGTTCCAGGAGGCAGTGAGGACCAGCATCACTTTTCCCTGCTGGCACCTTTGCTGTGGCAGCAAAATCTGGACGTTTGTCTTTTTTGCTCCAGAGAGCGCCGAAAGTGAAAAAAGGTGCTTTTGAGGATAGAGTGCTCAGGAAAGCAGAGAGGGCCAAATTGTCTGGGGCATTTGAAGGGGTTCCAGGAGGCAGTGAGGACCAGCATCACTTTTCCCCGCTGGCACCTTTGCTGTGGCAGCAAAAGCTGGACGTTTGTATTTTTTCCTTTAGAGAGCGCCGAGAGTGAAAAAAGGTGCTTTTGAGGATAGAGTGCGCAGGAAAGCAGATAGGGCCAAATTGTCTGGGGCATTTGAAGGGGTTCCAGGAGGCAGTGAGGACCAGCATCACTTTTCCCCGCTGGCACTTTAGCTGTGGCAGGAAAATGTGGACCTTTGTCTTTTTTGCTCCAGACAGCGCCGAAAGTGAAAAAAGGTGCTTTTGAGGATAGAGTCTGCAGGAAAGCAGAGAGGGCCAAATTGTATGGGGCATTTAAAGGGGTTCGAGGAGACAGTGAGAACCAGCATAACTTTTCCCCGCTGGCACCTTTGCTGTGGCAGCAAAAGCTGGACGTTTGTCTTTTTTGCTCCAGACAGCGCCGAAAGTGAAAAAAGGTGCTTTTGAGGATAGAGTCCTCAGGAAAGCAGAGAGGGCCAAATTGTATGGGGCATTTGAAGGCGTTCCAGGAGGCAGTGAGGACCAGCATCACTTTTCCCCGCTGGCAATTTTGCTGTGGCAGCAAAAGCTGGACGTTTGTCTTTTTTGCTCCAGTGAGCGCCCAAAGTGAAAAAATGTGGTTTTGAAAATTGAGTCCTCAGGAAAGCAGAGAGGGCCAAATTGTATGGGGCATTTGAAGGGGTTCCAGGAGGCAGTGAGGACCAGCATCACTTTTCCCCGCTGGCACCTTTGCTGTGGCAGCAAAAGCTGGACGTTTGTCTTTTTTGCTCCAGAGAGCGCCAAAAGTGAAAAAAGGTGCTTTTGAGGACAGAGTCCTCAGGAAAGCAGAGAGGGCCAAATTGTGTGGGGCATTTGAAGGGGTTCCAGGAGGCAGTGAGGACCAGCATCACTTTTCCCCGCTGGCACCTTTGCTGTGGCAGCAAAAGCTGGACGTTTGTCTTTTTTGCTCCAGAGAGCGCCGAAAGTGAAAAAAGGTGCTTTTGAGGATAGAGTCTGCAGGAAAGCAGAGAGGGCCAAATTGTATGGGGCATTTAAAGGGGTTCGAGGAGACAGTGAGAACCAGCATAACTTTTCCCCGCTGGCACCTTTGCTGTGGCAGCAAAAGCTGGACGTTTGTCTTTTTTGCTCCAGACAGCGCCGAAAGTGAAAAAAGGTGCTTTTGAGGATAGAGTCCTCAGTAAAGCAGAGAGGGCCAAATTGTATGGGGCATTTGAAGGCGTTCCAGGAGGCAGTGAGGACCAGCATCACTTTTCCCCGCTGGCAATTTTGCTGTGGCAGCAAAAGCTGGACGTTTGTCTTTTTTGCTTCAGAGAGCGCCCAAAGTGAAAAAAGGTGCTGTTGAAAATAGAGTCCTCAGGAAAGCAGAGAGGGCCAAATTGTATGGGGCATTTGATAGGGGTTCCAGGAGGCAGTGAGGACCAGCATAACTTTTCCCCGCTGGCACCTTTGCTGTGGCAGCAAAAGCTGGACGTTTGTCTTTTTTGCTCCAGAGAGCGCCAAAAGTGAAAAAAGGTGCTTTTGAGGATAGAGTCCTCAGGAAAGCAGAGAGGGCCAAATTGTCTGGGGCATTTGAAGGGGTTCCAGGAGGCAGTGAGGACCAGCATCACTTTTCCCCGCTGGCACCTTTGCTGTGGCAGCAAAAGCTGGACGTTTGTCTTTTTTGCTCCAGAGAGCGCCGAAAGTGAAAAAAGGTGCTTTTGCGGATAGAGTCCTCAGGAAAGCAGAGAGGGTCAAATTGTGTGGGGCATTTGAAGGGGTTCCAGAAGGCAGTGAGGACCAGCATCACTTTTCCCCGCTGGCACTTTAGCTGTGGCAGCAAAATCTGGACGTTTGTCTTTTTTGCTCCAGAGAGCGCCAAAAGTGAAAAAAGGTGCTTTTGTGGATAGAGTCCTCAGGAAAGCTGAGAGGGCCAAATTGTCTGGGGCATTTGAAGGGGTTCCAGGAGGCAGTGAGGACCAGCATCACTTTTCCCCGCTGGCACCTTTGCTGTGGCAGCAAAAGCTGGACGTTTGTCTTTTTTGCTCCAAACAGCGCCAAAAGTGAAAAAAGGTGCTTTTGAGGATAGAGTCCTAAGGAAAGCAGAGAGGGCCAAATTGTCTGGGGCATTTGAAGGGGTTCCAGGAGGCAGTGACAACCAGCATCACTTTTCCCCGCTGGCACCTTTACTGTGGCAGCAAAAGCTGGACGTTTTTCTTTTTTGCTCCAGACAGCGCCGAAAGTGAAAAAAGGTGCTTTTGAGGATAGAGTCTGCAGGAAAGCAGAGAGGGCCAAATTGTCTGGGGCATTTGAAGGGGTTCCAGGAGGCAGTGAGAACCAGCATCACTTTTCCCCGCTGGCACCTTTGCTGTGGCAGCAAAAGCTGGACGTTTGTCTTTTTTGCTCCAGAGAGCGCCGAAAGTGAAAAAAGGTGCTTTTGCGGATAGAGTGCTCAGGAAAGCAGAGAGGGCCAAATTGTCTGGGGCATTTGAAGGGGTTCCAGGAGGCAGTGAGGACCAGCATCACTTTTCCCCGCTGGCACTTTAGCTGTGGCAGCAAAAGCTGGACGTTTGCCTTTTTTGATCCAGACAGCGCCGAAAGAGAAAAAAGGTGCTTTTGCGGATAGAGTCCTCAGGAAAGCAGAGAGGGCCAAATTGTCTGGGGCATTTGAAGGGGTTCCAGGAGGCAGTGAGGACCAGCATCACTTTTCCCTGCTGGCACCTTTGCTGTGGCAGCAAAAGCTGGACGTTTGTCTTTTTTGCTCCAGAGAGTGCCGAAATTGAAAAAAGGTGCTTTTGAGGATAGAGTCCTCAGGAAAGCAGAGAGGGCCAAATTGTCTGGGGCATTTGAAGGGGTTCCAGGAGGCAGTGAGGACCAGCATCACTTTTCCCTGCTGGCACCTTTGCTGTGGCAGCAAAAGCTGGACGTTTGTCTTTTTTGCTCCAGAGAGCGCCGAAAGTGAAAAAAGGTGCTTTTGCGGATAGAGTCCTCAGGAAAGCAGAGAGGGCCAAATTGTCTGGGGCATTTGAAGGGGTTCCAGGAGGCAGTGAGGACCAGCATCACTTTTCCCCGCTGGCACTTTAGCTGTGGCAGGAAAATGTGGACGTTTGTCTTTTTTGCTCCAGACAGCGCCGAAAGTGAAAAAAGGTGCTTTTGAGGATAGAGTCCTCAGGAAAGCAGAGAGGGCCAAATTGTGTGGGGCATTTGAAAGGGTTCCAGGAGGCAGTGAGGACCAGCATCACTTTTCCCCGCAGGCACCTTTACTGTGGCAGCAAAAGCTGGACGTTTTTCTTTTTTGCTCCAGACAGCGCCGAAAGTGAAAAAAGGTGCTTTTGAGGATAGAGTCTGCAGGAAAGCAGAGAGGGCCAAATTGTCTGGGGCATTTGAAGGGGTTCCAGGAGGCAGTGAGAACCAGCATCACTTTTCCCCGCTGGCACCTTTGCTGTGGCAGCAAAAGCTGGACGTTTGTCTTTTTTGCTCCAGAGAGCGCCGAAAGTGAAAAAAGGTGCTTTTGCGGATAGAGTGCTCAGGAAAGCAGAGAGGGCCAAATTGTCTGGGGCATTTGAAGGGGTTCCAGGAGGCAGTGAGGACCAGCATCACTTTTCCCCGCTGGCACTTTAGCTGTGGCAGCAAAAGCTGGACGTTTGCCTTTTTTGATCCAGACAGCGCCGAAAGAGAAAAAAGGTGCTTTTGCGGATAGAGTCCTCAGGAAAGCAGAGAGGGCCAAATTGTCTGGGGCATTTGAAGGGGTTCCAGGAGGCAGTGAGGACCAGCATCACTTTTCCCTGCTGGCACCTTTGCTGTGGCAGCAAAAGCTGGACGTTTGTCTTTTTTGCTCCAGAGAGCGCCGAAATTGAAAAAAGGTGCTTTTGAGGATAGAGTCCTCAGGAAAGCAGAGAGGGCCAAATTGTCTGGGGCATTTGAAGGGGTTCCAGGAGGCAGTGAGGACCAGCATCACTTTTCCCTGCTGGCACCTTTGCTGTGGCAGCAAAAGCTGGACGTTTGTCTTTTTTGCTCCAGAGAGCGCCGAAAGTGAAAAAAGGTGCTTTTGCGGATAGAGTCCTCAGGAAAGCAGAGAGGGCCAAATTGTCTGGGGCATTTGAAGGGGTTCCAGGAGGCAGTGAGGACCAGCATCACTTTTCCCCGCTGGCACTTTAGCTGTGGCAGGAAAATGTGGACGTTTGTCTTTTTTGCTCCAGACAGCGCCGAAAGTGAAAAAAGGTGCTTTTGAGGATAGAGTCCTCAGGAAAGCAGAGAGGGCCAAATTGTGTGGGGCATTTGAAAGGGTTCCAGGAGGCAGTGAGGACCAGCATCACTTTTCCCCGCAGGCACCTTTGCTGTGGCAGCAAAAGCTGGACGTTTGTCTTTTTTTGTCCAAAGACCGCTAAAGTTGAACAATGGTGCTTTTGAGGATAGAGTGCGCAGGAAAGCACAGAGGGCCAAATTGTGTGGGGCATTTGAAGGGGTTCCAGGAGGCAGTGAGGACCAGCATCACTTTTCCCCGCTGGCACCTTTGCTGTGGCAGCAAAAGCTGGACGTTTGTCTTTTTTGCTCCAGACAGCGCCGAAAGTGAAAAAAGGTGCTTTTGAGGATAGAGTGCCCAGAAAAGCAGAGAGGTCGAAATTGTCTCCAGCATTTGAAGGGGTTCCAGGAAGCAGTGAGGACCAGCATGACTTTTCCCCGCTGGCACCTTTGCTGTGGCAGCAAAAGCTGGACGTTTGTCATTTTTGCCCCAAATACCGCTAAAATAGAGAAAAAAGATGCTTTTGAGGATAGAGTGCACAGGAAAGCAGGGAGGGCCAAATTGTCTGGGGCATTTGAAGGGGTTCCAGGAGGCAGTGAGGACCAGCATGACTTTTCCCCGCTGGCACCTTTGCTGTGGCAGCAAAAGCTGGACGTTTGTCTTTTTTGCTCCAGAGAGCGCCGAAAGTGAAAAAAGGTGCTTTTGCGGATAGAGTGCTCAGGAAAGCAGAGAGGGCCAAATTGTCTGGGGCATTTGAAGGGGTTCCAGGAGGCAGTGAGGACCAGCATCACTTTTCCCCGCTGGCACTTTAGCTGTGGCAGCAAAAGCTGGACGTTTGCCTTTTTTGATCCAGACAGCGCCGAAAGAGAAAAAAGGTGCTTTTGCGGATAGAGTCCTCAGGAAAGCAGAGAGGGCCAAATTGTCTGGGGCATTTGAAGGGGTTCCAGGAGGCAGTGAGGACCAGCATCACTTTTCCCTGCTGGCACCTTTGCTGTGGCAGCAAAAGCTGGACGTTTGTCTTTTTTGCTCCAGAGAGAGCCGAAATTGAAAAAAGGTGCTTTTGAGGATAGAGTCCTCAGGAAAGCAGAGAGGGCCAAATTGTCTGGGGCATTTGAAGGGGTTCCAGGAGGCAGTGAGGACCAGCATCACTTTTCCCTGCTGGCACCTTTGCTGTGGCAGCAAAAGCTGGACGTTTGTCTTTTTTGCTCCAGAGAGCGCCGAAAGTGAAAAAAGGTGCTTTTGCGGATAGAGTCCTCAGGAAAGCAGAGAGGGCCAAATTGTCTGGGGCATTTGAAGGGGTTCCAGGAGGCAGTGAGGACCAGCATCACTTTTCCCCGCTGGCACTTTAGCTGTGGCAGGAAAATGTGGACGTTTGTCTTTTTTGCTCCAGACAGCGCCGAAAGTGAAAAAAGGTGCTTTTGAGGATAGAGTCCTCAGGAAAGCAGAGAGGGCCAAATTGTGTGGGGCATTTGAAAGGGTTCCAGGAGGCAGTGAGGACCAGCATCACTTTTCCCCGCAGGCACCTTTACTGTGGCAGCAAAAGCTGGACGTTTTTCTTTTTTGCTCCAGACAGCGCCGAAAGTGAAAAAAGGTGCTTTTGAGGATAGAGTCTGCAGGAAAGCAGAGAGGGCCAAATTGTCTGGGGCATTTGAAGGGGTTCCAGGAGGCAGTGAGAACCAGCATCACTTTTCCCCGCTGGCACCTTTGCTGTGGCAGCAAAAGCTGGACGTTTGTCTTTTTTGCTCCAGAGAGCGCCGAAAGTGAAAAAAGGTGCTTTTGCGGATAGAGTGCTCAGGAAAGCAGAGAGGGCCAAATTGTCTGGGGCATTTGAAGGGGTTCCAGGAGGCAGTGAGGACCAGCATCACTTTTCCCCGCTGGCACTTTAGCTGTGGCAGCAAAAGCTGGACGTTTGCCTTTTTTGATCCAGACAGCGCCGAAAGAGAAAAAAGGTGCTTTTGCGGATAGAGTCCTCAGGAAAGCAGAGAGGGCCAAATTGTCTGGGGCATTTGAAGGGGTTCCAGGAGGCAGTGAGGACCAGCATCACTTTTCCCTGCTGGCACCTTTGCTGTGGCAGCAAAAGCTGGACGTTTGTCTTTTTTGCTCCAGAGAGCGCCGAAATTGAAAAAAGGTGCTTTTGAGGATAGAGTCCTCAGGAAAGCAGAGAGGGCCAAATAGTGTGGGGCATTTGAAGGGGTTCCAGGAGGCAGTGAGGACCAGCATCACTTTTCCCTGCTGGCACCTTTGCTGTGGCAGCAAAAGCTGGACGTTTGTCTTTTTTGCTCCAGAGAGCGCCGAAAGTGAAAAAAGGTGCTTTTGCGGATAGAGTCCTCAGGAAAGCAGAGAGGGCCAAATTGTCTGGGGCATTTGAAGGGGTTCCAGGAGGCAGTGAGGACCAGCATCACTTTTCCCCGCTGGCACTTTAGCTGTGGCAGGAAAATGTGGACGTTTGTCTTTTTTGCTCCAGACAGCGCCGAAAGTGAAAAAAGGTGCTTTTGAGGATAGAGTCCTCAGGAAAGCAGAGAGGGCCAAATTGTGTGGGGCATTTGAAAGGGTTCCAGGAGGCAGTGAGGACCAGCATCACTTTTCCCCGCAGGCACCTTTGCTGTGGCAGCAAAAGCTGGACGTTTGTCTTTTTTTGTCCAAAGACCGCTAAAGTTGAACAATGGTGCTTTTGAGGATAGAGTGCGCAGGAAAGCACAGAGGGCCAAATTGTCTGGGGCATTTGAAGGGGTTCCAGGAGGCAGTGAGGACCAGCATCACTTTTCCCCGCTGGCACCTTTGCTGTGGCAGCAAAAGCTGGACGTTTGTCTTTTTTGCTCCAGACAGCGCCGAAAGTGAAAAAAGGTGCTTTTGAGGATAGAGTGCCCAGAAAAGCAGAGAGGTCGAAATTGTCTCCAGCATTTGAAGGGGTTCCAGGAAGCAGTGAGGACCAGCATGACTTTTCCCCGCTGGCACCTTTGCTGTGGCAGCAAAAGCTGGACGTTTGTCATTTTTGCCCCAAATACCGCTAAAATAGAGAAAAAAGATGCTTTTGAGGATAGAGTGCACAGGAAAGCAGGGAGGGCCAAATTGTCTGGGGCATTTGAAGGGGTTCCAGGAGGCAGTGAGGACCAGCATGACTTTTCCCCGCTGGCACCTTTGCTGTGGCAGCAAAAGCTGGACGTTTGTCTTTTTTGCTCCAGACAGCGCCGAAAGTGAAAAAAGGTGCTTTTGAGGATAGAGTCTGCAGGAAAGCAGAGAGGGCCAAATTGTCTGGGGCATTTGAAGGGGTTCCAGGAGGCAGTGAGGACCAGCATCACTTTTCCCCGCTGGCACCTTTGCTGTGGCAGCAAAAGCTGGACGTTTGTCTTTTTTGCTCCAGAGAGCGCCGAAAGTGAAAAAAGGTGCTTTTGCGGATAGAGTGCTCAGGAAAGCAGAGAGGGCCAAATTGTCTGGGGCATTTGAAGGGGTTCCAGGAGGCAGTGAGGACGACCATCACTTTTCCCCGCTGGCACTTTAGCTGTGGCAGCAAAAGCTGGACGTTTGCCTTTTTTGATCCAGACAGCGCCGAAAGAGAAAAAAGGTGCTTTTGCGGATAGAGTCCTCAGGAAAGCAGAGAGGGCCAAATTGTCTGGGGCATTTGAAGGGGTTCCAGGAGGCAGTGAGGACCAGCATCACTTTTCCCTGCTGGCACCTTTGCTGTGGCAGCAAAAGCTGGACGTTTGTCTTTTTTGCTCCAGAGAGCGCCGAAATTGAAAAAAGGTGCTTTTGAGGATAGAGTCCTCAGGAAAGCAGAGAGGGCCAAATTGTCTGGGGCATTTGAAGGGGTTCCAGGAGGCAGTGAGGACCAGCATCACTTTTCCCCGCTGGCACTGTAGCTGTGGCAGGAAAATGTGGACGTTTGTCTTTTTTGCTCCAGACAGCGCCGAAAGTGAAAAAAGGTGCTTTTGAGGATAGAGTCCTCAGGAAAGCAGAGAGGGCCAAATTGTGTGGGGCATTTGAAGGGGTTCCAGGAGGCAGTGAGGACCAGCATCACTTTTCCCCGCTGGCACCTTTGCTGTGGCAGCAAAAGCTGGACGTTTGTCTTTTTTTGTCCAAAGACCGCTAAAGTTGAACAATGGTGCTTTTGAGGATAGAGTGCGCAGGAAAGCACAGAGGGCCAAATTGTGTGAGGCATTTGAAGGGGTTCCAGGAGGCAGTGAGGACCAGCATCACTTTTCCCCGCTGGCACCTTTGCTGTGGCAGCAAAAGCTGGACGTTTGTCTTTTTTGCTCCAGACAGCGCCGAAAGTGAAAAAAGGTGCTTTTGAGGATAGAGTGCCCAGGAAAGCAGAGAGGGCCAAATTGTCTCCAGCATTTGAAGGGGTTCCAGGAAGCAGTGAGGACCAGGATGACTTTTCCCCGCTGGCACCTTTGCTGTGGCAGCAAAAGCTGGACGTTTGTCATTTTTGCCCCAAATACCGCTAAAATAGAGAAAAAAGATGCTTTTGAGGATAGAGTGCACAGGAAAGCAGGGAGGGCCAAATTGTCTGGGGCATTTGAAGGGGTTCCAGGAGGCAGTGAGGACCAGCATCACTTTTCCCTGCTGGCACCTTTGCTGTGGCAGCAAAAGCTGGACGTTTGTCTTTTTTGCTCCAGAGAGCGCCGAAAGTGAAAAAAGGTGCTTTTGAGGATAGAGTCCTCAGGAAAGCAGAGAGGGCCAAATTGTCTGGGGCATTTGAAGGGGTTCCAGGAGGCAGTGAGGACCAGCATCACTTTTCCCCGCTGGCACTTTAGCTGTGGCAGGAAAATGTGGACGTTTGTCTTTTTTGCTCCAGAGAGCGCCGAAAGTGAAAAAAGGTGCTTTTGAGGATAGAGTCCTCAGGAAAGCAGAGAGGGCCAAATAGTGTGGGGCATTTGAAGGGGTTCCAGGAGGCAGTGAGGACCAGCATCACTTTTCCCCGCTGGCACCTTTGCTGTGGCAGCAAAAGCTGGACGTTTGTCTTTTTTTGTCCAAAGACCGCTAAAGTTGAACAATGGTGCTTTTGAGGATAGAGTGCGCAGGAAAGCACAGAGGGCCAAATTGTGTGGGGCATTTGAAGGGGTTCCAGGAGGCAGTGAGGACCAGCATCACTTTTCCCCGCTGGCACCTTTGCTGTGGCAGCAAAAGCTGGACGTTTGTCTTTTTTGCTCCAGACAGCGCCGAAAGTGAAAAAAGGTGCTTTTGAGGATAGAGTGCCCAGGAAAGCAGAGAGGTCGAAATTGTCTCCAGCATTTGAAGGGGTTCCAGGAAGCAGTGAGGACCAGCATGACTTTTCCCCGCTGGCACCTTTGCTGCGGCAGCAAAAGCTGGAAGTTTGTCTTTTTTGCTGCAGAGGCTGCGGAGAGTGAAAAAAGGTGCTTTTGAGGATAGAGTGCGCAGGAAAGCAGAGAGGGCCAAATTGTCTGGGGCATTTGAAGGGGTTCCAGGAGGCAGTGAGGACCACCATGACTTTTCCCCGCTGGCACCTTTGCTGTGGCAGCAAAAGCTGGACGTTTGTCTTTTTCGCTGCGGAGTCTGCCGAGAGTGAAAAATGGTGCTTTTGAGGATAGAGTGCGCAGGAAAGCAGAGAGGGCCAAATTGTCTGGGGCATTTGAAGGGGTTCGAGGAGGCAGTGAGGACCAGCATCACTTTTCCCCGCTGGCACCTTTGCTGTGGCAGCAAAATATGGACGTTTGTCACTTTTTCTCCAAAGACAGCTAAAAGTGAACAAAGGTGCTTTTGAGGATAGAGTCCTCAGGAAAGCAGAGAGGGCCAAATTGTCTGAGGCATTTAAAAGGTTTCCAGGAGGCAGTGAGGACCAGCATCACTTTTCCCCGCTGGCACCTTTGCTGTGGCAGCAAAAGCTGGACGTTTTTCTTTTTTGCTCCAGACAGCGCCGAAAGTGAAAAAAGGTGCTTTTGAGGATAGAGTCTGCAGGAAAGCAGAGAGGGCCAAATTGTCTGGGGCATTTGAAGGGGTTCCAGGAGGCAGTGAGAACCAGCATCACTTTTCCCCGCTGGCACCTTTGCTGTGGCAGCAAAAGCTGGACGTTTGTCTTTTTTGCTCCAGAGAGCGCCGAAAGTGAAAAAAGGTGCTTTTGCGGATAGAGTGCTCAGGAAAGCAGAGAGGGCCAAATTGTCTGGGGCATTTGAAGGGGTTCCAGGAGGCAGTGAGGACCAGCATCACTTTTCCCCGCTGGCACTTTAGCTGTGGCAGCAAAAGCTGGACGTTTGCCTTTTTTGATCCAGACAGCCCCGAAAGAGAAAAAAGGTGCTTTTGCGGATAGAGTCCTCAGGAAAGCAGAGAGGGCCAAATTGTCTGGGGCATTTGAAGGGGTTCGAGGAGGCAGTGAGGACCAGCATCACTTTTCCCTGCTGGCACCTTTGCTGTGGCAGCAAAAGCTGGACGTTTGTCTTTTTTGCTCCAGAGAGCGCCGAAATTGAAAAAAGGTGCTTTTGAGGATAGAGTCCTCAGGAAAGCAGAGAGGGCCAAATTGTCTGGGGCATTTGAAGGGGTTCCAGGAGGCAGTGAGGACCAGCATCACTTTTCCCTGCTGGCACCTTTGCTGTGGCAGCAAAAGCTGGACGTTTGTCTTTTTTGCTCCAGAGAGCGCCGAAAGTGAAAAAAGGTGCTTTTGCGGATAGAGTCCTCAGGAAAGCAGAGAGGGCCAAATTGTCTGGGGCATTTGAAGGGGTTCCAGGAGGCAGTGAGGACCAGCATCACTTTTCCCCGCTGGCACTGTAGCTGTGGCAGGAAAATGTGGACGTTTGTCTTTTTTGCTCCAGACAGCGCCGAAAGTGAAAAAAGGTGCTTTTGAGGATAGAGTCCTCAGGAAAGCAGAGAGGGCCAAATTGTGTGGGGCATTTGAAGGGGTTCCAGGAGGCAGTGAGGACCAGCATCACTTTTCCCCGCTGGCACCTTTGCTGTGGCAGCAAAAGCTGGACGTTTGTCTTTTTTTGTCCAAAGACCGCTAAAGTTGAACAATGGTGCTTTTGAGGATAGAGTGCGCAGGAAAGCACAGAGGGCCAAATTGTGTGAGGCATTTGAAGGGGTTCCAGGAGGCAGTGAGGACCAGCATCACTTTTCCCCGCTGGCACCTTTGCTGTGGCAGCAAAAGCTGGACGTTTGTCTTTTTTGCTCCAGACAGCGCCGAAAGTGAAAAAAGGTGCTTTTGAGGATAGAGTGCCCAGGAAAGCAGAGAGGGCCAAATTGTCTCCAGCATTTGAAGGGGTTCCAGGAAGCAGTGAGGACCAGGATGACTTTTCCCCGCTGGCACCTTTGCTGTGGCAGCAAAAGCTGGACGTTTGTCATTTTTGCCCCAAATACCGCTAAAATAGAGAAAAAAGATGCTTTTGAGGATAGAGTGCACAGGAAAGCAGGGAGGGCCAAATTGTCTGGGGCATTTGAAGGGGTTCCAGGAGGCAGTGAGGACCAGCATGACTTTTCCCCGCTGGCACCTTTGCTGTGGCAGCAAAAGCTGGACGTTTGTCTTTTTTGCTGCGGAGGCTGCCGAGAGTGAAAAAAGGTGCTTTTGAGGATAGAGTGCGCAGGAAAGCAGATAGGGCCAAATTGTCTGGGGCATTTGAAGGGGTTCCAGGAGGCAGTGAGGACCAGCATCACTTTTCCCCGCTGGCACCTTTGCTGTGGCAGCAAAATATGGACGTTTGTCACTTTTTCTCCAAAGACAGCTAAAAGTGAACAAAGGTGCTTTTGAGGATAGAGTGCGCAGGAAAGCAGAGAGGGCCAAATTGTCTGGGGTTCCAGGAGGCAGTGAGGACCAGCATCACTTTTCCCCGCTGGCACCTTTGCTGTGACAGCAAAAGCTGGACGTTTGTCTTTTTTGCTCCAGACAGCGCCGAAAGTGAAAAAAGGTGCTTTTGCGGATAGAGTCCTCAGGAAAGTAGAGAGGGCCAAATTGTATGGGGCATTTGAAGGGGTTCCAGGAGGCAGTGAGGACCAGCATCACTTTTCCCCGCTGGCACTTTAGCTGTGGCAGGAAAATGTGGACGTTTGTCTTTTTTGCTCCAGACAGCGCCGAAAGTGAAAAAAGGTGCTTTTGAGGATAGAGTCTGCAGGAAAGCAGAGAGGGCCAAATTGTATGGGGCATTTAAAGGGGTTCGAGGAGACAGTGAGAACCAGCATAACTTTTCCCCGCTGGCACCTTTGCTGTGGCAGCAAAAGCTGGACGTTTGTCTTTTTTGCTCCAGACAGCGCTGAAAGTGAAAAAAGGTGCTTTTGAGGATAGAGTCCTCAGGAAAGCAGAGAGGGCCAAATTGTATGGGGCAGTTGAAGGGGTTCCAGGAGGCAGTGAGGAGCAGCATCACTTTCCCCGCTGGCAATTTTGCTGTGGCAGCAAAAGCTGGACGTTTGTCTTTTTTGCTCCAGAGAGCGCCAAAAGTGAAAAAAGGTGCTTTTGAAAATAGAGTCCTCAGGAAAGCAGAGAGGGCCAAATTGTCTGGGGCATTTGAAGGGGTTCCAGGAGGCAGTGAGGACCAGCATCACTTTTCCCCGCTGGCACCTTTGCTGTGGCAGCAAAATCTGGACGTTTGTCTTTTTTGCTCCAGAGAGCGCCAAAAGTGAAAAAAGGTGCTTTTGAGGATAGATTCCTCAGGAAAGCAGAGAGGGCCAAATTGTCTGGGGCATTTGAAGGGGTTCCAGGAGGCAGTGAGGACCAGCATCACTTTTCCCCGCTGGCACCTTTGCTGTGGCAGCAAAAGCTGGACGTTTGTATTTTTTGCTCCAGAGAGCGCCGAAAGTGAAAAAAGGTGCTTTTGCGGATAGAGTCCTCAGGAAAGCAGAGAGGGCCAAATTGTGTGGGGCATTTGAAGGGGTTCCAGAAGGCAGTGAGGACCAGCATCAATTTTCCCCGCTGGCACTTTAGCTGTGGCAGCAAAATCTGGACGTTTGTCTTTTTTGCTCCAGAGAGCGCCAAAAGTGAAAAAAGGTGCTTTTGTGGATAGAGTCCTCAGGAAAGCAGAGAGGGCCAAATTGTCTGGGGCATTTGAAGGGGTTCCAGGAGGCAGTGAGGACCAGCATCACTTTTCCCCGCTGGCACCTTTGCTATGGCAGCAAAAGCTGGACGTTTGTCTTTTTTGCTCCAAACAGCGCCAAAAGTGAAAAAAGGTGCTTTTGAGGATAGAGTCCTAAGGAAAGCAGAGAGGGCCAAATTGTCTGGGGCATTTGAAGGGGTTCCAGGAGGCAGTGACAACCAGCATCACTTTTCCCCGCTGACACCTTTACTGTGGCAGCAAAATCTGGACGTTTGTCTTTTTTGCTCCAGAGAGCGCCGAAAGTGAAAAAAGGTGCTTTTGCGGATAGAGTCCTCAGGAAAGCAGAGAGGGCCAAATTGTCTGGGGCATTTGAAGGGGTTCCAGGAGGCAGTGAGGACCAGCATCACTTTTCCCCGCTGGCACTTTAGCTGTGGCAGGAAAATTTGGCCTTTAATCTCTTTTGCTCCAGACAGCGCCGAAAGTGAAAAAAGGTGCTTTTCAGGATAGAGTCCTCAGGAAAGCAGAGAGGGCCAAATTGTATGGAGCATTTAAAGGGGTTCCAGGAGACAGTGAGAACCAGCATCACTTTTCCCCGCTGGCACCTTTGCTGTGGCAGCAAAAGCTGGACGTTTGTCTTTTTTGCTCCAGAGAGCGCCAAAAGTGAAAAAAGGTGCTTTTGAGGATAGAGTCCTCAGGAAAGCAGAGAGGGCCAAATTGTCTGGGGCATTTGAAGGGGTTCCAGGAGGCAGTGAGGACCAGCATCACTTTTCCCCGCTGGCACTTTAGCTGTGGCAGGAAAATCTGGACGTTTGTCTTTTTTGCTCCGGAGAGCGCCGAAAGTGAAAAAAGGTGCTTTTGCGGATAGAGTGCTCAGGAAAGCAGAGAGGGCCAAATTGTCTGTGGCATTTGAAGGGGTTCCAGGAGGCAGTGAGGACCAGCATCACTTTTCCCCGCTGGCACTTTAGCTGTGGCAGCAAAAGCTGGACGTTTGCCTTTTTTGATCCAGACAGCGCCGAAAGAGAAAAAAGGTGCTTTTGCGGATAGAGTCCTCAGGAAAGCAGAGAGGGCCAAATTGTCTGGGGCATTTGAAGGGGTTCCAGGAGGCAGTGAGGACCAGCATCACTTTTCCCTGCTGGCACCTTTGCTGTGGCAGCAAAAGCTGGACGTTTGTCTTTTTTGCTGCGGAGGCTGCCGAGAGTGAAAAAAGGTGCTTTTGAGGATAGAGTGCGCAGGAAAGCAGATAGGGCCAAATTGTGTGGGGCATTTGAAGGGGTTCAAGGAGGCAGTGAGGACCAGCATCACTTTTCCCCGCTGGCACCTTTGCTGTGGCAGCAAAATATGGACGTTTGTCACTTTTTCTCCAAAGACAGCTAAAAGTGAAAAAAGGTGCTTTTGAGGATAGAGTGCGCAGGAAAGCAGAGAGGGCCAAATTGTCTGGGGCAGTTGAAGGGGTTCCAGGAGGCAGTGAGGACCAGCATCACTTTTACCCGCTGGCACCTTTACTGTGGCAGCAAAAGCTGGACGTTTTTCTTTTTTGCTCTAGACAGCGCCGAAAGTGAAAAAAGGTGCTTTTGAGGATAGAGTCTGCAGGAAAGCAGAGAGGGCCAAATTGTCTGGGGCATTTGAAGGGGTTCCAGGAGGCAGTGAGAACCAGCATCACTTTTCCCCGCTGGCACCTTTGCTGTGGCAGCAAAATCTGGACGTTTGTCTTTTTTGCTCCAGAGAGCGCCGAAAGTGAAAAAAGGTGCTTTTGCGGATAGAGTGCTCAGGAAAGCAGAGAGGGCCAAATTGTCTGGGGCATTTGAAGGGGTTCCAGGAGGCAGTGAGGACCAGCATCACTTTTCCCCGCTGGCACTTTAGCTGTGGCAGCAAAAGCTGGACGTTTTCCTTTTTTGATCCAGAGAGCGCCGAAAGAGAAAAAAGGTGCTTTTGCGGATAGAGTGCTCAGGAAAGCAGAGAGGGCCAAATTGTCTGGGGCATTTGAAGGGGTTCCAGGAGGCAGTGAGGACCAGCATCACTTTTCCCCGCTGGCACTTTAGCTGTGGCAGCAATAGCTGGACGTTTGCATTTTTTGATCCAGACAGCGCCGAAAGAGAAAAAAGGTGCTTTTGCGGATAGAGTCCTCAGGAAAGCAGAGAGGGCCAAATTGTCTGGGGCATTTGAAGGGGTTCCAGGAGGCAGTGAGGACCAGCATCACTTTTCCCTGCTGGCACCTTTGCTGTGGCAGCAAAAGCTGGACGTTTGTCTTTTTTGCTCCAGAGAGCGCCAAAAGTGAAAAAAGGTGCTTTTGAGGATAGAGTCCTCAGGAAAGCAGAGAGGGCCAAATTGTCTGGGGCATTTGAAGGGGTTCCAGGAGGCAGTGAGGACCAGCATCACTTTTCCCCGCTGGCACTTTAGCTGTGGCAGGAAAATGTGGACGTTTGTCTTTTTTGCTCCAGACAGCGCCGAAAGTGAAAAAAGGTGCTTTTGAGGATAGAGTCCTCAGGAAAGCAGAGAGGGCCAAATTGTCTGGGGCATTTGAAGGGGTTCCAGGAGGCAGTGAGGACCAGCATCACTTTTCCCCGTTGGCACCTTTGCTGTGGCAGCAAAAGCTGGACGTTTGTCTTTTTTTGTCCAAAGACCGCTAAAGTTGAACAATGGTGCTTTTGAGGATAGAGTGCGCAGGAAAGCACAGAGGGCCAAATTGTGTGGGGCATTTGAAGGGGTTCCAGGAGGCAGTGAGGACCAGCATCACTTTTCCCCGCTGGCACCTTTGCTGTGGCAGCAAAAGCTGGACGTTTATCTTTTTTGCTCCAGAGAGCGCCGAAAGTGAAAAAAGTTGCTTTTGAGGATAGAGTGCCCAGGAAAGCAGAGAGGTCGAAATTGTCTCCAGCATTTGAAGGGGTTCCAGGAAGCAGTGAGGACCAGCATGACTTTTCCCCGCTGGCACCTTTGCTGTGGCAGCAAAAGCTGGACGTTTGTCATTTTTGCCCCAAATACCGCTAAAATAGAGAAAAAAGATGCTTTTGAGGATAGAGTGCACAGGAAAGCAGGGAGGGCCAAATTGTCTGGGGCATTTGAAGGGGTTCCAGGAGGCAGTGAGGACCAGCATCACTTTTCCCCGCTGGCACCTTTGCTGTGGCAGCAAAAGCTGGACGTTTGTCTTTTTTGCTGCGGAGGCTGCCGAGAGTGAAAAAAGGTGCTTTTGAGGATAGAGTGCGCAGGAAAGCAGATAGGGCCAAATTGTGTCGGGCATTTGAAGGGGTTCAAGGAGGCAGTGAGGACCAGCATCACTTTTCCCCGCTGGCACCTTTGCTGTGGCAGCAAAATATGGACGTTTGTCACTTTTTCTCCAAAGACAGCTAAAAGTGAACAAAGGTGCTTTTGAGGATAGAGTGCGCAGGAAAGCAGAGAGGGCCAAATTGTCTGGGGCAGTTGAAGGGGTTCCAGGAGGCAGTGAGAACCAGCATCACTTTTCCCCACTGGCACCTTTGCTGTGGCAGCAAAAGCTGGACGTTTGTCTTTTTTGCTCCAGAGAGCGCCGAAAGTGAAAAAAGGTGCTTTTGCGGATAGAGTGCTCAGGAAAGCAGAGAGGGCCAAATTGTCTGGGGCATTTGAAGGGGTTCCAGGAGGCAGTGAGGACCAGCATCACTTTTCCCCGCTGGCACTTTAGCTGTGGCAGCAAAAGCTGGACGTTTGTCTTTTTTGATCCAGACAGCGCCGAAAGAGAAAAAAGGTGGTTTTGCGGATAGAGTCCTCAGGAAAGCAGAGAGGGCCAAATTGTCTGGGGCATTTGAAGGGGTTCCAGGAGGCAGTGAGGACCAGCATCACTTTTCCCTGCTGGCACCTTTGCTGTGGCAGCAAAAGCTGGACGTTTGTCTTTTTTGCTCCAGAGAGCGCCGAAAGTGAAAAAAGGTGCTTTTGCGGATAGAGTCCTCAGGAAAGCAGAGAGGGCCAAATTGTCTGGGGCATTTGAAGGGGTTCCAGGAGGCAGTGAGGACCAGCATCACTTTTCCCCGCTGGCACTTTAGCTGTGGCAGGAAAATGTGGACGTTTGTCTTTTTTGCTCCAGACAGCGCCGAAAGTGAAAAAAGGTGCTTTTGAGGATAGAGTCCTCAGGAAAGCAGAGAGGGCCAAATTGTCTGGGGCATTTGAAGAGGTTCCAGGAGGCAGTGAGGACCAGCATCACTTTTCCCCGCTGGCACCTTTGCTGTGGCAGCAAAAGCTGGACGTTTGTCTTTTTTTGTCCAAAGACCGCTAAAGTTGAACAATGGTGCTTTTGAGGATAGAGTGCGCAGGAAAGCACAGAGGGCCAAATTGTCTGGGGCATTTGAAGGGGTTCCAGGAGGCAGTGAGGACCAGCATCACTTTTCCCCGCTGGCACCTTTGCTGTGGCAGCAAAAGCTGGACGTTTGTCTTTTTTGCTCCAGACAGCGCCGAAAGTGAAAAAAGGTGCTTTTGAGGATAGAGTGCCCAGGAAAGCAGAGAGGTCGAAATTGTCTCCAGCATTTGAAGGGGTTCCAGGAAGCAGTGAGGACCAGCATGACTTTTCCCCGCTGGCACCTTTGCTGTGGCAGCAAAAGCTGGACGTTTGTCATTTTTGCCCCAAATACTGCTAAAATAGAGAAAAAAGATGCTTTTGAGGATAGAGTGCACAGGAAAGCAGGGAGGGCCAAATTGTCTGTGGCATTTGAAGGGGTTCCAGGAGGCAGTGAGGACCACCATGACTTTTCCCCGCTGGCACCTTTGCTGTGGCAGCAAAAGCTGGACGTTTGTCTTTTTTGCTGCGGAGGCTGCCGAGAGTGAAAAAAGGTGCTTTTGAGGATAGAGTGCGCAGGAAAGCAGATAGGGCCAAATTGTCTGGGGCATTTGAAGGGGTTCCAGGAGGCAGTGAGGACCAGCATCACTTTTCCCCGCTGGCACCTTTGCTGTGGCAGCAAAATATGGACGTTTGTCACTTTTTCTCCAAAGACAGCTAAAAGTGAACAAAGGTGCTTTTGAGGATAGAGTGCGCAGGAAAGCAGAGAGGGCCAAATTGTCTGCGGCAGTTGAAGGGGTTCCAGGAGGCAGTGACGACCAGCATCACTTTTACCCGCTGGCACCTTTACTGTGGCAGCAAAAGCTGGACGTTTGTCTTTTTTGCTCCAAAGAGCGCCGAAAGTGAAAAAAGGTGCTTTTGAGGATAGAGTCCTCAGGAAAGCAGAGAGGGCCAAATTGTCTGGGGCATTTGAAGGTGTTCCAGGAGGCAGTGAGGACCAGCATCACTTTTCCCCGCTGGCACTTTAGCTGTGGCAGCAAAAGCTGGACGTTTTTCTTTTTTGCTCCAGAGAGCGCCGAAAGTGAAAAAAGTTGCTTTTGCGGATAGAGTCCTCAGGAAAGCAGAGAGGGCCAAATTGTCTGGGGCATTTGAAGGGGTTCCAGGAGGCAGTGAGGACCAGCATCACTTTTCCCCGCTGGCACCTTTGCTGTGGCAGCAAAAGCTGGACGTTTGTCTTTTTTGCTCCAGAGAGCGCCGAAAGTGAAAAAAGGTGCTTTTGCGGATAGAGTCCTCAGGAAAGCAGAGAGGGCCAAATTGTCTGGGGCATTTGAAGGGGTTCCAGGAGGCAGTGAGGACCAGCATCACTTTTCCCCGCTGGCACTTTAGCTGTGGCAGGAAAATGTGGACGTTTGTCTTTTTTGCTCCAGACAGCGCCGAAAGTGAAAAAAGGTGCTTTTGAGGATAGAGTCCTCAGGAAAGCAGAGAGGGCCAAATTGTCTGGGGCATTTGAAGGGGTTCCAGGAGGCAGTGAGGACCAGCATCACTTTTCCCCGCTGGCACTTTAGCTGTGGCAGGAAAATGTGGACGTTTGTCTTTTTTGCTCCAGACAGCGCCGAAAGTGAAAAAAGGTGCTTTTGAGGATAGAGTCTGCAGGAAAGCAGAGAGGGCCAAGTTGTATGGGGCATTTAAAGGGGTTCGAGGAGACAGTGAGGACCAGCATCACTTTTCCCCGCTGGCACTTTTGCTGTGGCAGCAAAAGCTGGACGTTTGTCTTTTCTGCTCCAGACAGCGCCGAAAGTGAAAAAAGGTGCTTTTGCGGATAGAGTCCTCAGGAAAGCAGAGAGGGCCAAATTGTATGGGACATTTGAAGGGGTTCCAGGAGGCAGTGAGGACCAGCATGACTTTTCCCCGCTGGCACTTTAGCTGTGGCAGCAAAATCTGGACGTTTGTCTTTTTTGCTCCAGAGAGCGCCAAAAGTGAAAAAAGGTGCTTTTGAGGATAGAGTCCGCAGGAAAGCAGAGAGGGCCAAATTGTCTGGGACATTTGAAGGGGTTCCAGGAGGCAGTGAGGACCAGCATCACTTTTCCCCGCTGGCACCTTTGCTGTGGCAGCAAAAGCTGGACGTTTGTCTTTTTTGCTCCAAACAGCGCCAAAAGTGAAAAAAGGTGCTTTTGAGGATAGAGTCCTCAGGAAAGCAGAGAGGGCCAAATTGTCTGGGACATTTGAAGGGGTTCCAGGAGGCAGTGAGGACCAGCATCACTTTTCCCCGCTGGCACCTTTGCTGTGGCAGCAAAATCTGGACGTTTGTCTTTTTTGCTCCAGAGAGCGCCAAAAGTGAAAAAAGGTGTTTTTGCGGATAGAGTCCTCAGGAAAGCAGAGACGGCAAAATTGTCTGGGGCATTTGAAGGGGTTCCAGGAGGCAGTGAGGACCAGCATCACTTTTCCCCGCTGGCACCTTTGCTGTGGCAGCAAAAGCTGGACGTTTGTCTTTTTTGCTCCAGAGAGCGCCGAAAGTGAAAAAAGGTGCTTTTGCGGATAGAGTCCTCAGGAAAGCAGAGAGGGCCAAATAGTGTGGGGCATTTGAAGGGGTTCCAGGAGGCAGTGAGGACCAGCATCACTTTTCCCCGCTGGCACTTTAGCTGTGGCAGGAAAATGTGGACGTTTGTCTTTTTTGCTCCAGACAGCGCCGAAAGTGAAAAAAGGTGCTTTTGAGGATAGAGTCCTCAGGAAAGCAGAGAGGGCCAAATTGTCTGGGGCATTTGAAGGGGTTCCAGGAGGCAGTGACAACCAGCATCACTTTTCCCCGCTGGCACCTTTACTGTGGCAGCAAAAGCTGGACGTTTGTCTTTTTTGCTCCAGAGAGCGCCGAAAGTGAAAAAAGGTGCTTTTGCGGATAGAGTCCTTAGGAAAGCAGAGAGGGCCAAATTGTCTGTGGCATTTGAAGGGGTTCCAGGAGGCAGTGAGGACCAGCATCACTTTTCCTCGCTGGCACTTTAGCTGTGGCAGGAAAATGTGGACGTTTGTCTTTTTTGCTCCAGACAGCGCCGAAAGTGAAAAAAGGTGCTTTTGAGGATAGAGTCCTCAGGAAAGCAGAGAGGGCCAAATTGTATGGAGCATTTAAAGGGGTTGCAGGAGACAGTGAGAACCAGCATCACTTTTCCCCGCTGGCACCTTTGCTGTGGCAGCAAAAGCTGGACGTTTGTCTTTTTTGCTCCAAACAGCGCCAAAATTGAAAAAAGGTGCTTTTGAGGATAGAGTGCTCAGGAAAGCAGAGAGGGCCAAATTGTCTGGGGCATTTGAAGGGGTTCCACGAGGCAGTGACAACCAGCATCACTTTTCCCCGCTGGCACCTTTACTGTGGCAGCAAAAGCTGGACGTTTGTCCTTTTTGCTCCAGAGAGCGCCAAAAGTGTAAAAAGGTGCTTTTGCGGATAGAGTCCTCAGGAAAGCAGAGAGGGCCAAATTGTCTGTGGCATTTGAAGGGGTTCCAGGAGGCAGTGAGGACCAGCATCACTTTTCCTCGCTGGCACTTTAGCTGTGGCAGCAAAAGCTGGACGTTTGTCTTTTTTGCTCCAGAGAGCGCCGAAAGTGAAAAAAGGTGCTTTTGCGGATAGAGTCCTCAGGAAAGCAGAGAGGGCCAAATTGTCTGTGGCATTTGAAGCGGTTCCAGGAGGCAGTGAGGACCAGCATCACTTTTCCTCGCTGGCACTTTAGCTGTGGCAGGAAAATGTGGACGTTTGTCTTTTTTGCTCCAGACAGCGCCGAAAGTGAAAAAAGGTGCTTTTGAGGATAGAGTCCTCAGGAAAGCAGAGAGGGCCAAATTGTATGGAGCATTTAAAGGGGTTGCAGGAGACAGTGAGAACCAGCATCACTTTTCCCCGCTGGCACCTTTGCTGTGGCAGCAAAATCTGGACGTTTGTCTTTTTTGCTCCAGACAGCGCCGAAAGTGAAAAAAGGTGCTTTTGAGGATAGAGTCCTCAGGAAAGCAGAGAGGGCCAAATTGTCTGGGGCATTTGAAGGGGTTCCAGGAGGCAGTGAGGACCAGCATCACTTTTCCCCGCTGGCACCTTTACTGTGGCAGCAAAAGCTGGACGTTTGTCTTTTTTGCTCCAGAGAGGGCCAAAAGTGAAAAAAGGTGCTTTTGCGGATAGAGTCCTCAGGAAAGCAGAGAGGGCCAAATTGTCTGTGGCATTTGAAGGGGTTCCAGGAGGCAGTGAGGACCAGCATCACTTTTCCCCGCTGGCACTTTAGCTGTGGCAGCAAAAGCTGGACGTTTGTCTTTTTTGCTCCAGAGAGCGCCGAAAGAGAAAAAAGGTGCTTTTGAGGATAGAGTCCTCTGGAAAGCAGAATGGGCCAAATTGTCTGGGGCATTTGAAGGGGTTCCAGGAGGCAGTGAGGACCAGCATCACTTTTCCCCGCTGGCACCTTTGCTGTGGCAGCAAAAGCTGGACGTTTGTCTTTTTTGCTCCAGAGAGCGCCGAAAGTGAAAAAAGGTGCTTTTGAGGATAGAGTCCTCAGGAAAGCAGAGAGGGCCAAATTGTCTGGGGCATTTGAAGGGGTTCCAGGAGGCAGTGAGGACCAGCATCACTTTTCCCCGCTGGCACTTTAGCTGTGGCAGGAAAATGTGGACGTTTGTCTTTTTTGCTCCAGACAGCGCCGAAAGTGAAAAAAGGTGCTTTTGAGGATAGAGTCCTCAGGAAAGCAGAGAGGGCCAAATTGCCTAGAGCACTTGAAGGGGTTCCAGGAGGCAGTGAGGACCAGCATGACTTTTCCCCGCTGGCACCTTTGCTGTGGCAGCAAAAGCTGGACGTTTGTCTTTTTGCTGCAGAGGCTGCCGAGAGTGAAAAAAGGTGCTTTTGAGGATAGAGTCCTCAGGAAAGCAGAAAGGGCCAAATTGTCTGGGGCATTTGAAGGGGTTCCAGGAGGCAGTGTGGACCAGCATCACTTTTCCCCGCTGGCACCTTTGCTGTGGCAGCAAAAGCTGGACGTTTGTCACTTTTTCTCCAAAGACAGCTAAAAGTGAACAAAGGTGCTTTTGAGGATAGAGTGTGCAAGAAAGCAGAGAGGGCCAAATTGTCTGCGGCATTTGAAGGGGTTCCAGGAGGCAGTGAGGACCAGCATGAGTTTTCCCCGCTGGCACCTTTGCTGTGGCAGCAAAAGCAGGACGTTTGTCTTTTTTGCTCGAAACAATGCAGAAAGTGAAAAAAAGGTGCTTTTGAGGATAGAGTGCGCAGGAAAGCAGAGAGGGCCAAATTGTCTAGGGCATTTGAAGGGGTTTCAGAAGGCAGTGAGGACCAGCATCACTTTTCCCCGCTGCCACCTTTGCTGTGGCAGCAAAAGCTGGACGTTTGTCTTTTTTGCTCCGGAGGCCGCCGAGATTGAAAAAAGGTGCTTTTGAGGATAGAGTGCGCAGGAAAGCAGAGAGGGCCAAATTGTCTGGGGCATTTGAAGGGGTTCCAGGAGGCAGTGAGGACCAGCATCACTTTTCCCCGCTGGCACCATTGCTGTGGCAGGAAAACCAAAACGTTTGTCATTTTTGCTCTGGAGGCTGCCGAGAGTGAAAAAAGGTGCTTTTGAGGATAGACTGCGCAGGAAAGCAGAGAGGGCCAAATTGTCTGGGGCATTTGAAGGGGTTCCAGGAGGCAGTGAGGACCAGCATCACTTTTCCCCGCTGGCACCTCTGCTGTGGCAGCACTAGCTGGACGTTTGTCTGTTTTGCTCCAAACGCCGCCGAGAGTGAAAAAAGGTGCTTTAGAGGATGGAGTGCGCAGGAAAGCAGAGAGGGCCAAATTGCCTAGAGCACTTGAAGGGGTTCCAGGAGGCAGTGAGGACCAGCATCACTTTTCCCCGCTGGCACCTTTGCTGTTGCAGCAAAACCTAAACGTTTGTCATTTTTGCTCAGGAGGCTGCTGAGAGTAAAAAAAGGTGCTTTTGAGGCTAGAGTGCGCAGGAAAGCAGAGAGGGCCAAATTGTCTGGGGCATTTGAAGGGGTTCCAGGAGGCAGTGAGGACCAGCATCACTTTTCCTGGCTGGCACCTTTGCTGTGGCAGCAAAAGCTGGACGTTTGTCTTTTTTGCTCCAAACACCGCTAAAAGTGAACAAAGGTGCTTTTGAGGATAGAGTGCGCAGGAAAGCAGAGAGGGCCAAATTTTGTGGGGCATTTGAAGGGGTTCCAGGAGGCAGTGAGGAGCAGCATCACTTTTCCTGGCTGGCACATTTGCTGTGTCAGCAAAAGCTGGACGTTTGTCTTTTTTGCTACGGAGGCTGTCGATGGTGAAAAAAAGTGCTTTTGAAAATAGAGTGCGCAGGAAAGCAGAGAGGGCCAAATTGTGTGGGGCATTTGAAGGGGTTCCAGGAGGCAGTGAGGACCAGCATCACTTTTCCTGGCTGGCTCCTTTGCTGAGGCAGCAAAACCTAAACGTTTGTCATTTTTGCTCCGGAGGCTGCTAAGAGTGAAAAAAGGTGCTTTTGAGGATAGAGTGCGCAGGAAAGCAGAGAGGGCCAAATTGTCCGGGGCATTTGAAGCGGTTCCAGGAGGCAGTGAGGACCAGCATGAGTTTTCCCCGCTGGCACCTTTGCTGTGGCAGCAAAAGCTGGACGTTTGTCTTTTTTGCCCCAAACATAGCCGAGAGTGAAAAAAGGTGCTTTTGAGTATAGAGTACGCAGGAAAGCAGAGAGGGCCAAATTGTGTGGGGCATTTGAAGGGGTTCCAGGAGGCAGTGAGGACCAGCATCACTTTTCCCCGCTGGCACCTTTGCTGTGGCAGCAAAAGCTGGACGTTTGTCTTTTTTGCTCCAGAGAGCGCCAAAAGTGAAAAAAGGTGCTTTTGCGGATAGAGTCCTCAGGAAAGCAGAGAGGGCCAAATTGTCTGTGGCATTTGAAGGGGTTCCAGGAGGCAGTGAGGACCAGCATCACTTTTCCCCGCTGGCACTTTAGCTGTGGCAGCAAAAGCTGGACGTTTGTCTTTTTTGCTCCAGAGAGCGCCGAAAGTGAAAAAAGGTGCTTTTGAGGATAGAGTCCTCAGGAAATCAGAGAGGGCCAAATTGTCTGAGGCATTTAAAGGGGTTCCAGGAGGCAGTGAGGACCAGCATGACTTTTCCCCGCTGGCACCTTTGCTGTGGCAGCAAAAGCTGGACGTTTGTCACTTTTTCTCCAAAGACAGCTAAAAGTGAACAAAGGTGCTTTTGAGGATAGAGTGTGCAAGAAAGCAGAGAGGGCCAAATTGTCTGCGGCATTTGAAGGGGTTCCAGGAGGCAGTGAGGACCAGCATGAGTTTTCCCCGCTGGCACCTTTGCTGTGGCAGCAAAAGCAGGACGTTTGTCTTTTTTGCTCGAAACAATGCAGAAAGTGAAAAAAAGGTGCTTTTGAGGATAGAGTGCGCAGGAAAGCAGAGAGGGCCAAATTGTCTGGGGCATTTGAAGGGGTTTCAGGAGGCAGTGAGGACCAGCATCACTTTTCCCCGCTGCCACCTTTACTGTGGCAGCAAAAGCTGGACGTTTGTCTTTTTTGCTCCGGAGGCCGCCGAGATTGAAAAAAGGTGCTTTTGAGGATAGAGTGCGCAGGAAAGCAGAGAGGGCCAAATTGTCTGGGGCATTTGAAGGGGTTCCAGGAGGCAGTGAGGACCAGCATCACTTTTCCCCGCTGGCACCATTGCTGTGGCAGGAAAACCAAAACGTTTGTCATTTTTGCTCTGGAGGCTGCCGAGAGTGAAAAAAGGTGCTTTTGAGGATAGACTGCGCAGGAAAGCAGAGAGGGCCAAATTGTCTGGGGCATTTGAAGGGGTTCCAGGAGGCAGTGAGGACCAGCATCACTTTTCCCCGCTGGTACCTCTGCTGTGGCAGCACTAGCTGGACGTTTGTCTGTTTTGCTCCAAACGCCGCCGAGAGTGAACAAAGGTGCTTTTGAGGATAGAGTGCGCAGGAAAGCAGAGAGGGCCAAATTGCCTAGAGCACTTGAAGGGGTTCCAGGAGGCAGTGAGGACCAGCATCACTTTTCCCCGCTGGCACCTTTGCTGTTGCAGCAAAACCTAAACGTTTGTCATTTTTGCTCAGGAGGCTGCTGAGAGTAAAAAAAGGTGCTTTTGAGGCTAGAGTGCGCAGGAAAGCAGAGAGGGCCAAATTGTCTGGGGCATTTGAAGGGGTTCCAGGAGGCAGTGAGGACCAGCATCACTGTTCCTGGCTGGCACCTTTGCTGTGGCAGCAAAAGCTGGACGTTTGTCTTTTTTGCTCCAAACACCGCTAAAATTGAACAAAGGTGCTTTTGAGGATAGAGTGCGCAGGAAAGCAGAGAGGGCCAAATTTTGTGGGGCATTTGAAGGGGTTCCAGGAGGCAGTGAGGAGCAGCATCACTTTTCCTGGCTGGCACATTTGCTGTGTCAGCAAAAGCTGGACGTTTGTCTTTTTTGCTACGGAGGCTGTCGATGGTGAAAAAAAGTGCTTTTGAAAATAGAGTGCGCAGGAAAGCAGAGAGGGCCAAATTGTGTGGGGCATTTGAAGGGGTTCCAGGAGGCAGTGAGGACCAGCATCACTTTTCCTGGCTGGCTCCTTTGCTGAGGCAGCAAAACCTAAACGTTTGTCATTTTTGCTCCGGAGGCTGCTAAGAGTGAAAATAGGTGCTTTTGAGGATAGAGTGCGCAGGAAAGCAGAGAGGGCCAAATTGTCCGGGGCATTTGAAGCGGTTCCAGGAGGCAGTGAGGACCAGCATGAGTTTTCCCCGCTGGCACCTTTGCTGTGGCAGCAAAAGCTGGACGTTTGTCTTTTTTGCCCCAAACATAGCCGAGAGTGAAAAAAGGTGCTTTTGAGTATAGAGTACGCAGGAAAGCAGAGAGGGCCAAATTGTATGGGGCATTTGAAGGGGTTCCAGGAGGCAGTGAGGACCAGCATCACTTTTCCCCGCTGGCACCTTTGCTGTGGCAGCAAAAGCTGGACGTTTGTCTTTTTTGCTCCAGAGAGCGCCAAAAGTGAAAAAAGGTGCTTTTGCGGATAGAGTCCTCAGGAAAGCAGAGAGGGCCAAATTGTCTGTGGCATTTGAAGGGGTTCCAGGAGGCAGTGAGGACCAGCATCACTTTTCCCCGCTGGCACTTTAGCTGTGGCAGCAAAAGCTGGACGTTTGTCTTTTTTGCTCCAGAGAGCGCCGAAAGTGAAAAAAGGTGCTTTTGAGGATAGAGTCCTCAGGAAAGCAGAGAGGGCCAAATTGTCTGAGGCATTTAAAGGGGTTCCAGGAGGCAGTGAGGACCAGCATGACTTTTCCCCGCTGGCACCTTTGCTGTGGCAGCAAAAGCTGGACGTTTGTCTTTTTTGCTGCAGAGGCTGCCGAGAGTGAAAAAAGGTGCTTTTGAGGATAGAGTCCTCAGGAAAGCAGAAAGGGCCAAATTGTCTGGGGCATTTGAAGGGGTTCCAGGAGGCAGTGTGGACCAGCATCACTTTTCCCCGCTGGCACCTTTGCTGTGGCAGCAAAAGCTGGACGTTTGTCACTTTTTCTCCAAAGACAGCTAAAAGTGAACAAAGGTGCTTTTGAGGATAGAGTGTGCAAGAAAGCAGAGAGGGCCAAATTGTCTGCGGCATTTGAAGGGGTTCCAGGAGGCAGTGAGGACCAGCATGAGTTTTCCCCGCTGGCACCTTTGCTGTGGCAGCAAAAGCTGGACGTTTGTCTTTTTTGCTCGAAACAATGCAGAAAGTGAAAAAAAGGTGCTTTTGAGGATAGAGTGCGCAGGAAAGCAGAGAGGGCCAAATTGTCTGGGGCATTTGAAGGGGTTTCAGGAGGCAGTGAGGACCAGCATCACTTTTCCCCGCTGGCACCTTTGCTGTGGCAGCAAAAGCTGGACGTTTGTCTTTTTTGCTCCGGAGGCCGCCGAGATTGAAAAAAGGTGCTTTTGAGGATAGAGTGCGCAGGAAAGCAGAGAGGGCCAAATTGTCTGGGGCATTTGAAGGGGTTCCAGGAGGCAGTGAGGACCAGCATCACTTTTCCCCGCTGGCACCATTGCTGTGGCAGGAAAACCAAAACGTTTGTCATTTTTGCTCTGGAGGCTGCCGAGAGTGAAAAAAGGTGCTTTTGAGGATAGACTGCGCAGGAAAGCAGAGAGGGCCAAATTGTCTGGGGCATTTGAAGGGGTTCCAGGAGGCAGTGAGGACCAGCATCACTTTTCCCCGCTGGTACCTCTGCTGTGGCAGCACTAGCTGGACGTTTGTCTGTTTTGCTCCAAACGCCGCCGAGAGTGAAAAAAGGTGCTTTTGAGGATAGAGTGCGCAGGAAAGCAGAGAGGGCCAAATTGCCTAGAGCACTTGAAGGGGTTCCAGGAGGCAGTGAGGACCAGCATCACTTTTCCCCGCTGGCACCTTTGCTGTTGCAGCAAAACCTAAACGTTTGTCATTTTTGCTCAGGAGGCTGCTGAGAGTAAAAAAAGGTGCTTTTGAGGCTAGAGTGCGCAGGAAAGCAGAGAGGGCCAAATTGTCTGGGGCATTTGAAGGGGTTCCAGGAGGCAGTGAGGACCAGCATCACTGTTCCTGGCTGGCACCTTTGCTGTGGCAGCAAAAGCTGGACGTTTGTCTTTTTTGCTCCAAACACCGCTAAAATTGAACAAAGGTGCTTTTGAGGATAGAGTGCGCAGGAAAGCAGAGAGGGCCAAATTTTGTGGGGCATTTGAAGGGGTTCCAGGAGGCAGTGAGGAGCAGCATCACTTTTCCTGGCTGGCACATTTGCTGTGTCAGCAAAAGCTGGACGTTTGTCTTTTTTGCTACGGAGGCTGTCGATGGTGAAAAAATGTGCTTTTGAAAATAGAGTGCGCAGGAAAGCAGAGAGGGCCAAATTGTGTGGGGCATTTGAAGGGGTTCCAGGAGGCAGTGAGGACCAGCATCACTTTTCCTGGCTGGCTCCTTTGCTGAGGCAGCAAAACCTAAACGTTTGTCATTTTTGCTCCGGAGGCTGCCGAGAGTGAAAAAAGGTGCTTTTGAGGACAGAGTGCGCAGGAAAGCAGAGAGGGCCAAATTGTCCGGGGCATTTGAAGCGGTTCCAGGAGGCAGTGAGGACCAGCATGACTTTTCCCCGCTGGCACCTTTGCTGTGGCAGCAAAAGCTGGATGTTTGTCTTTTTTGCCCCAAACATAGCCGAGAGTGAAAAAAGGTGCTTTTGAGTATAGAGTACGCAGGAAAGCAGAGAGGGCCAAATTGTGTGGGGCATTTGAAGGGGTTCCAGGAGGCAGTGAGGACCAGCATGACTTTTCCCCGCTGGCACCTTTGCTGTGGCAGCAAAAGCTGGACGTTTGTCTTTTTTGCTCCAGAGAGCGCCAAAAGTGAAAAAAGGTGCTTTTGCGGATAGAGTCCTCAGGAAAGCAGAGAGGGCCAAATTGTCTGGGGCATTTGAAGGGGTTCCAGGAGGCAGTGAGGACCAGCATCACTTTTCCCCGCTGGCACTTTAGCTGTGGCAGCAAAAGCTGGACGTTTGTCTTTTTTGCTCCAGAGAGCGCCGAAAGTGAAAAAAGGTGCTTTTGAGGATAGAGTCCTCAGGAAAGCAGAGAGGGCCAAATTGTCTGAGGCATTTAAAGGGGTTCCAGGAGGCAGTGAGGACCAGCATGACTTTTCCCCGCTGGCACCTTTGCTGTGGCAGCAAAAGCTGGACGTTTGTCTTTTTTGCTGCAGAGGCTGCCGAGAGTGAAAAAAGGTGCTTTTGAGGATAGAGTCCTCAGGAAAGCAGAAAGGGCCAAATTGTCTGGGGCATTTGAAGGGGTTCCAGGAGGCAGTGTGGACCAGCATCACTTTTCCCCGCTGGCACCTTTGCTGTGGCAGCAAAAGCTGGACGTTTGTCTTTTTTGCTCCAGAGAGCGCCAAAAGTAAAAAAAGGTGCTTTTGAGGATAGAGTCCTCAGGAAAGCAGAGAGGGCCAAATTGTCTGAAGCATTTGAAGGGGTTCCAGGAAGCAGTGAGGACCAGCATGAGTTTTCCCCGCTGGCACCTTTGCTGTGGCAGCAAAAGCTGGACGTTTGTCACTTTATCTCCAAAGACAGCTAAAAGTGAACAAATGTGCTTTTGAGGATAGAGTGCGCAGGAAAGCAGAGAGGGCCAAATTGTCTGGGGCATTCGATGGGGTTCCAGGAGGCATTGAGGAGCAGCATCACTTTTCCCCGCTGGCACCTTTGCTGTGGCAACAAAAGCTGGACGTTTGTCTGTATTGCTCCAAACGCTACCGAGAGTGAAAAAAGGTGCTTTTGAGGATAGAGTGCGCAGGAAAGCAGAGAGGGCCAAATTGTCTGGGGCATTTGAAGGGGTTCCAGGAGGCAGTGAGGAGTAGCATCACTTTTCCCCGCTGGCACCTTTGCTGTGGTAGCAAAAGCTGGATGTTTGTCTTTTTTGCTGCGGAGGCTGCCGAGAGTGAAAAAACGTGCTTTTGAGGATACAGTGCGCAGGAAAGCAGAGAGGGCCAAATTGTCTAGGGCACTTGAAGGGGTTTCAGGAGGCAGTGAGGACCAGCATCACTTTTCCCCGCTGGCACCTTTGCTGTGGCAGCAAAAGCTGGACGTTTGTCAATTTTTCTCCAAACACCGCTAAAAGTGAACAAAGGTGCTTTTGAGGATAGAGTGCGCAGGAAAGCAGAGAGGGCCAAATTGTGTGGGTTATTTGAAGGGGTTCCAGGAGGCAGTGAGGACCAGCATCACTTTTCCCCGCTGGCACCTTTGCTGTGACAGGAAATGCTGGATGTTTGTCTTTTTTGCTGCGGAGGCTGACGAAAGTGAAAAAAAGGTGCTTTTGAGGATAGAGTGTACAGGAAAGCAGAGACGTCCAAATTGTCTGGGGCATTTTAAGGGGTTCCAGGAGGCAGTGAGGAGCAGCATCACTTTTCCCTGCTGAAACCTTTGCTGTGGCAGCAAAAGTTTGACGTTTGTCATTTTTGCCCCAAACACCGCTAAAAGAGAAAAAAGGTGCTTTTGAGGATAGAGTCCTCAGGAAAGCAGAGAGGGCCAAATTGTCTCGGGCATTTGAAGGGGTTCCAGGAGGCAGTGACAACCAGCATCACTTTTACCCGCTGGCACCTTTACTGTGGCAGCAAAAGCTGGACGTTTGTCTTTTTTGCTCCAGAGAGCGCCGAAAGTGAAAAAAGGTGCTTTTGCGGATAGAGTCCTCAGGAAAGCCGAGAGGGCCAAATTGTCTGGGGCATTTGAAGGGGTTCCAGGAGGCAGTGAGGACCAGCATGAGTTTTCCCCGCTGGCACCTTTGCTGTGGCAGCAAAAGCTGGACGTTTGTCTTTTTTGCCCCAAACATAGCCGAGAGTGAAAAAAGGTGCTTTTGAGTATAGAGTACGCAGGAAAGCAGAGAGGGCCAAATTGTGTGGGGCATTTGAAGGGGTTCCAGGAGGCAGTGAGGACCAGCATCACTTTTCCCCGCTGGCACCTTTGCTGTGGCAGCAAAAGCTGGACGTTTGTCTTTTTTGCTCCAGAGAGCGCCAAAAGTGAAAAAAGGTGCTTTTGAGGATAGAGTGCCCAGGAAAGCAGAGAGGTCGAAATTGTCTGGGGCATTTGAAGGGGTTCCAGGAGGCAGTGAGGAGCAGCATCACTTTTCCCCGCTGGCACTTTAGCTGTGGCAGGAAAAGCTGGACGTTTGTCTTTTTTGCTCCAGACAGCGCCGAAAGTGAAAAAAGATGCTTTTGCGGATAGAGTCCTCAGGAAAGCAGAGAGGGCCAAATTGTGTGGGGCATTTGAAGGGGTTCCAGGAGGCAGTGAGGACCAGCATCACTTTTCCCTGCTGGCACCTTTGCTGTGGCAGCAAAAGCTGGACGTTTGTCTTTTTTGCTCCAGAGAGTGCCGAAAGTGAAAAAAGGTGCTTTTGCGGATAGAGTCCTCAGGAAAGCAGAGAGGGCCAAATTGTCTGGGGCATTTGAAGGGGTTCCAGGAGGCAGTGAGGACCAGCATCACTTTTCCCCGCTGGCACTTTAGCTGTGGCAGGAAAATATGGACGTTTGTCTTTTTTGCTCCAGACAGCGCCGAAAGTGAAAAAAGGTGCTTTTGAGGATAGAGTCCTCAGGAAAGCAGAGAGGGCCAAATTGTCTGGGGCATTTGAAGGGGTTCCACGAGGCAGTGACAACCAGCATCACTTTTCCCCGCTGGCACCTTTATTGTGGCAGCAAAAGCTGGACGTTTGTCTTTTTTGCTCCAGAGAGCGCCGAAAGTGAAAAAAGGTGCTTTTGCGGATAGAGTCCTCAGGAAAGCAGAGAGGGCCAAATTGTCTGGGGCATTTGAAGGGGTTCCAGGAGGCAGTGAGGACCAGCATCACTTTTCCCCGCTGGCACTTTAGCTGTGGCAGCAAAAGCTGGACGTTTGTCTTTTTTGCTCCAGAGAGCGCCGAAAGTGAAAAAAGGTGCTTTTGAGGATAGAGTCCTCTGGAAAGCAGAATGGGCCAAATTGTCTGGGGCATTTGAAGCGGTTCCAGGAGGCAGTGAGGACCAGCATGACTTTTCCCCGCTGGCACCTTTGCTGTGGCAGCAAAAGCTGGACGTTTGTCTTTTTTGCTCCAGACAGCGCCGAAAGTGAAAAAAGGTGCTTTTGAGGATAGAGTGCGCAGGAAAGCAGAGAGGGCCAAATTGTCTGGAGCATTTGAAGGGGTTCCAGGAGGCAGTGACAACCAGCATCACTTTTCCCCGCTGGCACTTTACTGTGGCAGCAAAAGCTGGACGTTTGTCTTTTTTGCTGCGGAGGCTGCCGAAAGTGAAAAAAGGTGCTTTTGAGGATAGAGTGCCCAGGAAAGCAGAGAGGTCGAAATTGTCTGGGGCATTTGAAGGGGTTCCAGGAG
Organism: Vanellus vanellus; assembly: GCF_965231255.1. Taxonomy (NCBI): domain Eukaryota; kingdom Metazoa; phylum Chordata; class Aves; order Charadriiformes; family Charadriidae; genus Vanellus; species Vanellus vanellus. Next base: position 128,826 of record NW_028128852.1, read on the forward strand.
GCAGTGAGGAGCAGCATCACTTTTCCCCGCTGGCACCTTTGCTGTGGCAGCAAAACCTAAACGTTTGTCATTTTTGCTCCGGAGTCTTCCGAGAGTGAAAAAAGGTGCTTTTGAGGATAGAGTGCGCAGGAAAGCAGAGAGGGCCAAATTGTCTGGGGCATTTGACGGGGTTCCAGGAAGCAGTGAGGACCAGCATCACTTTTCCCCGCTGGCACCTTTGCTGTGGCAGCAAAATATGGACGTTTGTCACTTTTTCTCCAAAGACAGCTAAAAGTGAACAAAGGTGCTTTTGAGGATAGAGTGCGCAAGAAAGCAGAGAGGGCCAAATTGTCTGCGGCATTTGAAGGGGTTCCAGGAGGCAGTGAGGACCAGCATGAGTTTTCCCCGCTGGCACCTTTGCTGTGGCAGCAAAAGCTGGACGTTTGTCTTTTTTGCTCCAAACAATGCAGAAAGTGAAAAAAAGGTGCTTTTGAGGATAGAGTGCGCAGGAAAGCAGAGAGGGCCAAATTGTCTGGGGCATTTGAAGGGGTTTCAGGAGGCAGTGAGGACCAGCATCACTTTTCCCCGCTGGCACCTTTGCTGTGGCAGCAAAAGCTGGACGTTTGTCTTTTTTGCTCCGGAGGCCGCCGAGATTGAAAAAAGGTGCTTTTGAGGATAGAGTGCGCAGGAAAGCAGAGAGGGCCAAATTTTCTGGGGCATTTGAAGGGGTTCCAGGAGGCAGTGAGGACCAGCATCACTTTTCCCCGCTGGCACCATTGCTGTGGCAGGAAAACCAAAACGTTTGTCATTTTTGCTCTGGAGGTTGCCAAGAGTGAAAAAAGGGGCTTTTGAGGATAGACTGCGCAGGAAAGCAGAGAGGGCCAAATTGTCTGGGGCATTTGAAGGGGTTCCAGGAGGCAGTGAGGACCAGCATCACTTTTCCCCGCTGGCACCTCTGCTGTGGCAGCACTAGCTGGACGTTTGTCTGTTTTGCTCCAAACGCCGCCGAGAGTGAAAAAAGGTGCTTTTGAGGATAGAGTGCGCAGGAAAGCAGAGAGGGCCAAATTGCCTAGAGCACTTGAAGGGGTTCCAGGAGGCAGTGAGGACCAGCATCACTTTTCCCCGCTGGCACCTTTGCTGTTGCAGCAAAACCTAAACGTTTGTCATTTTTGCTCAGGAGGCTGCTGAGAGTAAAAAAAGGTGCTTTTGAGGCTAGAGTGCGCAGGAAAGCAGAGAGGGCCAAATTGTCTGGGGCATTTGAAGGGGTTCCAGGAGGCAGTGAGAACCAGCATCACTTTTCCTGGCTGGCACCTTTGCTGTGGCAGCAAAAGCTGGACGTTTGTCTTTTTTGCTCCAAACACCGCTAAAAGTGAACAAAGGTGCTTTTGAGGATAGAGTGCGCAGGAAAGCAGAGAGGGCCAAATTTTGTGGGGCATATTAAGGGGTTCCAGGAGGCAGTGAGGAGCAGCATCACTTTTCCTGGCTGGCACATTTGCTGTGTCAGCAAAAGCTGGACGTTTGTCTTTTTTGCTACGGAGGCTGTCGATGGTGAAAAAATGTGCTTTTGAAAATAGAGTGCGCAGGAAAGCAGAGAGGGCCAAATTGTGTGGGGCATTTGAAGGGGTTCCAGGAGGCAGTGAGGACCAGCATCACTTTTCCTGGCTGGCTCCTTTGCTGAGGCAGCAAAACCTAAACGTTTGTCATTTTTGCTCCGGAGGCTGCCGAGAGTGAAAAAAGGTGCTTTTGAGGATAGAGTGCGCAGGAAAGCAGAGAGGGCCAAATTGTCCGGGGCATTTGAAGCGGTTCCAGGAGGCAGTGAGGACCAGCATGAGTTTTCCCCGCTGGCACCTTTGCTGTGGCAGCAAAAGCTGGACGTTTGTCTTTTTTGCCCCAAACATAGCCGAGAGTGAAAAAAGGTGCTTTTGAGTATAGAGTACGCAGGAAAGCAGAGAGGGCCAAATTGTGTGGGGCATTTGAAGGGGTTCCAGGAGGCAGTGAGGACCAGCATCACTTTTCCCCGCTGGCACCTTTGCTGTGGCAGCAAAAGCTGGACGTTTGTCTTTTTTGCTCCAGAGAGCGCCAAAAGTGAAAAAAGGTGCTTTTGCGGATAGAGTCCTCAGGAAAGCAGAGAGGGCCAAATTGTCTGTGGCATTTGAAGGGGTTCCAGGAGGCAGTGAGGACCAGCATCACTTTTCCCCGCTGGCACTTTAGCTGTGGCAGCAAAAGCTGGACGTTTGTCTTTTTTGCTCCAGAGAGCGCCGAAAGTGAAAAAAGGTGCTTTTGAGGATAGAGTCCTCAGGAAAGCAGAGAGGGCCAAATTGTCTGAGGCATTTAAAGGGGTTCCAGGAGGCAGTGAGGACCAGCATGACTTTTCCCCCGCTGGCACCTTTGCTGTGGCAGCAAAAGCTGGACGTTTGTCTTTTTTGCTGCAGAGGCTGCCGAGAGTGAAAAAAGGTACTTTTGAGGATAGAGTCCTCAGGAAAGCAGAAAGGGCCAAATTGTCTGGGGCATTTGAAGGGGTTCCAGGAGGCAGTGTGGACCAGCATCACTTTTCCCCGCTGGCACCTTTGCTGTGGCAGCAAAAGCTGGACGTTTGTCTTTTTTGCTCCAGAGAGCGCCAAAAGTAAAAAAAGGTGCTTTTGAGGATAGAGTCCTCAGGAAAGCAGAGAGGGCCAAATTGTCTGAAGCATTTGAAGGGGTTCCAGGAAGCAGTGAGGACCAGCATGAGTTTTCCCCGCTGGCACCTTTGCTGTGGCAGCAAAAGCTGGACGTTTGTCACTTTATCTCCAAAGACAGCTAAAAGTGAACAAATGTGCTTTTGAGGATAGAGTGCGCAGGAAAGCAGAGAGGGCCAAATTGTCTGGGGCATTCGATGGGGTTCCAGGAGGCATTGAGGAGCAGCATCACTTTTCCCCGCTGGCACCTTTGCTGTGGCAGCAAAAGCTGGACGTTTGTCTGTATTGCTCCAAACGCTACCGAGAGTGAAAAAACGTGCTTTTGAGGATAGAGTGCGCAGGAAAGCAGAGAGGGCCAAATTGTCTAGGGCACTTGAAGGGGTTTCAGGAGGCAGTGAGGACCAGCATCACTTTTCCCCGCTGGCACCTTTGCTGTGGCAGCAAATGCTGGACGTTTGTCATTTTTTCTCCAAACACCGCTAAAAGTGAACAAAGGTGCTTTTGAGGATAGAGTGCGCAGGAAAGCAGAGAGGGCCAAATTGTGTGGGTTATTTGACGGGGTTCCAGGAAGCAGTGAGGACCAGCATCACTTTTCCCCGCTGGCACCTTTGCTGTGGCAGCAAAATATGGACGTTTGTCACTTTTTCTCCAAAGACAGCTAAAAGTGAACAAAGGTGCTTTTGAGGATAGAGTGCGCAAGAAAGCAGAGAGGGCCAAATTGTCTGCGGCAGTTGAAGGGGTTCCAGGAGGCATTGAGGACCAGCATGAGTTTTCCCCGCTGGCACCTTTGCTGTGGCAGCAAAAGCTGGACGTTTGTCTTTTTTGCTCCAAACAATGCAGAAAGTGAAAAAAAGGTGCTTTTGAGGATAGAGTGCGCAGGAAAGCAGAGAGGGCCAAATTGTCTGGGGCATTTGAAAGGGTTTCAGGAGGCAGTGAGGACCAGCATCACTTTTCCCCGCTGGCACCTTTGCTGTGGCAGCAAAATCTGGACGTTTGTCTTTTTTGCTCCGGAGGCCGCCGAGATTGAAAAAAGGTGCTTTTGAGGATAGAGTGCGCAGGAAAGCAGAGAGGGCCAAATTGTCTGGGGCATTTGAAGGGGTTCCAGGAGGCAGTGAGGACCAGCATCACTTTTCCCCGCTGGCACCATTGCTGTGGCAGGAAAACCAAAACGTTTGTCATTTTTGCTCTGGAGGCTGCCGAGAGTGAAAAAAGGTGCTTTTGAGGATAGACTGCGCAGGAAAGCAGAGAGGGCCAAATTGTCTGGGGCATTTGAAGGGGTTCCAGGAGGCAGTGAGGACCAGCATCACTTTTCCCCGCTGGCACTTTAGCTGTGGCAGCAAAATCCGGACGTTTGTCTTTTTTGCTCCAGAGAGCGCCGAAAGTGAAAAAAGGTGCTTTTGAGGATAGAGTGCGCAGGAAAGCAGAGAGGGCCAAATTGTCTGGGGCATTTGAAGGGGTTCCAGGAGGCAGTGAGGAGCAGCATCACTTTTCCTGGCTGGCACATTTGCTGTGTCAGCAAAAGCTGGACGTTTGTCTTTTTTGCTCCGGAGGCTGCCGAGAGTGAAAAAAGGTGCTTTTGAGGATAGAGTGCGCAGGAAAGCAGAGAGGGCCAAATTATCCGGGGCATTTGAAGCGGTTCCAGGAGGCAGTGAGGACCAGCATGAGTTTTCCCCGCTGGCACCTTTGCTGTGGCAGCAAAAGCTGGACGTTTGTCTTTTTTGCCCCAAACATAGCCGAGAGTGAAAAAAGGTGCTTTTGAGTATAGAGTACGCAGGAAAGCAGAGAGGGCCAAATTGTGTGGGGCATTTGAAGGGGTTCCAGGAGGCAGTGAGGACCAGCATCACTTTTCCCCGCTGGCACCTTTGCTGTGGCAGCAAAAGCTGGACGTTTGTATTTTTTGCTCAAGAGAGTGCCAAAAGTGAAAAAAGGTGCTTTTGCGGATAGAGTCCTCAGGAAAGCAGAGAGGGCCAAATTGTCTGTGGCATTTGAAGGGGTTCCAGGAGGCAGTGAGGACCAGCATCACTTTTCCCCGCTGGCACTTTAGCTGTGGCAGCAAAAGCTGGACGTTTGTCTTTTTTGCTCCAGAGAGCGCCGAAAGTGAAAAAAGGTGCTTTTGAGGATAGAGTCCTCAGGAAAGCAGAGAGGGCCAAATTGTCTGGGGCATTTGAAGGGGTTCCAGGAGGCAGTGAGGACCAGCATGACTTTTCCCCGCTGGCACCTTTGCTGTGGCAGCAAAAGCTGGACGTTTGTCTTTTTTGCTCCAGACAGCGCCGAAAGTGAAAAAAGGTGCTTTTGAGGATAGAGTCCTCAGGAAAGCAGAAAGGGCCAAATTGTCTGGGGCATTTGAAGGGGTTCCAGGAGGCAGTGTGGACCAGCATCACTTTTCCCCGCTGGCACATTTGCTGTTGCAGCAAAAGCTGGACGTTTGTCTTTTTTGCTCCAGAGAGCGCCAAAAGTAAAAAAAGGTGCTTTTGAGGATAGAGTCCTCAGGAAAGCAGAGAGGGCCAAATTGTCTGGGGCATTTGAAGGGGTTCCAGGAAGCAGTGAGGACCAGCATGAGTTTTTCCCGCTGGCACCTTTGCTGTGGCAGCAAAAGCTAGACGTTTGTCACTTTATCTGCAAAGACAGCTAAAAGTGAACAAATGTGCTTTTGAGGATAGAGTGCGCAGGAAAGCAGAGAGGGCCAAATTGTCTGGGGCATTCGATGGGGTTCCAGGAGGCATTGAGGAGCAGCATCACTTTTCCCCGCTGGCACCTTTGCTGTGGCAGCAAAAGCTGGACGTTTGTCTGTATTGCTCCAAACGCTACCGAGATTGAAAAAAGGTGCTTTTGATGATAGAGTGCGCAGGAAAGCAGAGAGGGCCAAATTGTCTAGGGCACTTGAAGGGGTTTCAGGAGGCAGTGAGGACCAGCATCACTTTTCCCCGCTGGCACCTTTGCTGTGGCAGCAAAAGCTGGACGTTTGTCATTTTTTCTCCAAACATCGCTAAAAGTGAACAAAGGTGCTTTTGAGGATAGAGTGCGCAGGAAAGCAGAGAGGGCCAAATTGTGTGGGTTATTTGAAGGGGTTCCAGGAGGCAGTGAGGACCAGCATCACTTTTCCCCGCTGGCACCTTTGCTGTGACAGGAAATGCTGGATGTTTGTCTTTTTTGCTGCGGAGGCTGACGAAAGTGAAAAAAAGGTGCTTTTGAGGATAGAGTGTACAGGAAAGCAGAGACGTCCAAATTGTCTGGGGCATTTTAAGGGGTTCCAGGAGGCAGTGAGGGGCAGCATCACTTTTCCCTGCTGAAACCTTTGCTGTGGCAGCAAATTTTGACGTTTGTCATTTTTGCCCCAAACACCGCTAAAAGAGAAAAAAGGTACTTTTGAGGATAGAGTGCGCAGGAAAGCAGAGAGGGCCAAATTATCTGAGGCATTTGAAGGGGTTCCAGGAGGCAGTGAGGACCAGCATGACTTTTCCCCGCTGGCACCTTTGCTGTGGCTGCAAAAGCGAGACGTTTGTCTTTTTTGCTCCGGAGGCCGCCGAGAGTGAAAAAAGCTGCTTTTGAGGATAGAGTGCGGAGGAAAGAAGAGAGGGCCAAATTGTCTGGGGCAGTTGAAGGGGTTCCAGGAGGCAGTGAGGACCAGCATCACTTTTCCCCGCTGACACCTTTGCTGTGGCAGCAAAAGCTGGACGTTTGTCTTTTTTGCTCGAAACAATGCAGAAAGTGAAAAAAGTTGCTTTTGAGGATAGAGTCCTCAGGAAAGCAGAGAGGGCCAAATTGTCTGGGGCATTTGAAGGGGTTCCAGGAGGCAGTGAGGACCACCATGACTTTTCCCCGCTGGCACCTTTGCTGTGGCAGCAAAAGCTCGACGTTTGTCATTTTTTCTCAAAAGACCGCTAAAATTGAGAAAGGTGCTTTTGAGGATAGAGTGCGCAGGAAAGCAGAGAGGGCCAAATTGTCTGGGGCATTTGAAGGGGTTCCAGGAGGCAGTGAGGAGCAGCATCACTTTTCCCCGCTGGCACCTTTGCTGAGGCAGCAAAAGCTGGACGTTTGTCTTTTTTGCTCCAAACACCGCTAAAAGTGAACAAAGGTGCTTTTGAGGATAGAGTCCTCAGGAAAGCAGAGAGGGCCAAATTGTCTAGGGCACTTGAAGGGGTTTCAGGAGGCAGTGAGGACCAGCATCACTTTTCCCCGCTGGCACCTTTGCTGTGGCAGCAAAAGCTGGACGTTTGTCATTTTTTCTCCAAACACCGCTAAAAGTGAACAAAGGTGCTTTTGAGGATAGAGTGCGCAGGAAAGCAGAGAGGGCCAAATTGTGTGGGTTATTTGAAGGGGTTCCAGGAGGCAGTGAGGACCAGCATCACTTTTCCCCGCTGGCACCTTTGCTGTGTCAGGAAATGCTGGATGTTTCTCTTTTTTGCTGCGGAGGCTGACGAAAGTGAAAAAAGGTGCTTTTGAGGATAGAGTGTACAGGAAAGCAGAGACGTCCAAATTGTGTGGGGCATTTGAAGGGGTTCCAGGAGGCAGTGAGGAGCAGCATCACTTTTCCCTGCTGGCACCTTTGCTGTGGCAGCAAAAGTTTGACGTTTGTCATTTTTGCCCCTAACACCGCTAAAAGAGAAAAAAGGTGCTTTTGAGGATAGAGTGCACAGGAAAGCAGAGAGGGCCAAATTATCTGAGGCATTTGAAGGGGTTCCAGGAGGCAGTGAGGACCAGCATCACTTTTCCCCGCTGGCACCTTTGCTGTGGCAGCAAAAGCTGGACGTTTGTCTTTTTTGCTCCAAACAATGCAGAAAGTGAAAAAAGTTGCTTTTGAGGATAGAGTGCGCAGGAAAGCAGAGAGGGCCAAATTGTCTGGGGCATTTGAAGGGGTTTCAGGAGGCAGTGAGGACCACCATCACTTTTCCCCGCTGGCACCTTTGCTGTGGCAGGAAAAGCTGGACGTTTGTCATTTTTTCTCCAAAGACCGCTAAAAGTGAGAAAGGTGCTTTTGAGGATAGAGTGCGCAGGAAAGCAGAGAGGGCCAAATTGTGTGGGGCATTTGAAGGGGTTCCAGGAGGCAGTGAGGACCAGCATCACTTTTCCCCGCTGGCACCTTTGCTGTGGCAGGAAAAGTTGGACATTTGTCATTTTTTCTCCAAAGACCGCTAAAAGTGAACAAAGGTGCTTTTGAGGATAGAGTGCGCAGGAAAGCAGAGAGGGCCAAATTGTGTGGGGCTTTTGAAGGGGTTCCAGGAGGCAGTGAGGACCAGCATCACTTTTCCCCGCTGGCACCTTTTCTGTGGCAGCAAATCCTAAACGTTTGTCATTTTTGCTCCGGAGGCTGCCGAGAGTGAGAAAAGGTGATTTTGAGGATAGAGTCCTCAGGAAAGCAGAGAGGGCCAAATTGTCTGGGGCATTTGAAGGGGTTCCAGGAGGCAGTGAGGACCAGCATGACTTTTCCCCGCTGGCACTTTAGCTGTGGCAGGAAAATGTGGACGTTTGTCTTTTTTGCTCCAGACAGCGCCGAAAGTGAAAAAAGTTGCTTTTGAGGATAGAGTGCGCAGGAAAGCAGAGAGGGCCAAATTGTGTGGGGCATTTGAAGGGGTTCCAGGAGGCAGTGAGGACCAGCATCACTTTTCCCCGCAGGCACCTTTGCTGTGGCAGCAAAAGCTGGACGTTTGTCTTTTTTTGTCCAAAGACCGCTAAAGTTGAACAAAGGTGCTTTTGAGGATAGAGTGCCCAGGAAAGCAGAGAGGTCGAAATTGTCTCCAGCATTTGAAGGGGTTCCAGGAGGCAGTGAGGAGCAGCATCACTTTTCCCCGCTGGCACCTTTGCTGTGGCAGCAAAATCTGGACGTTTGTCTTTTTTGCTGCGGAGGCTGCCGAGAGTGAAAAAAGGTGCTTTTGAGGATAGAGTGCGCAGGAAAGCAGATAGGGCCAAATTGTGTAGGGCATTTGAAGGGGTTCCAGGAGGCAGTGAGGACCAGCATCACTTTTCCCCGCTGGCACCTTTGCTGTGGCAGCAAAATATGGACGTTTGTCACTTTTTCTCCAAAGACAGCTAAAAGTGAACAAAGGTGCTTTTGAGGATAGAGTGCGCAAGAAAGCAGAGAGGGCCAAATTGTCTGCGGCAGTTGAAGGGGTTCCAGGAGGCAGTGAGGACAAGCATGAGTTTTCCCCGCTGGCACCTTTGCTGTGGCAGCAAAAGCTGGACGTTTGTATTTTTTGCTCCAAACAATGCAGAAAGTGAAAAAACGTGCTTTTGAGGATAGAGTGCGCAGGAAAGCAGAGAGGGCCAAATTGTCTGGGGCATTTGAAGGGGTTTCAGGAGGCAGTGAGGACCAGCATCACTTTTCCCCGCTGGCACCTTTGCTGTGGCAGCAAAAGCTCGACGTTATTCATTTTTTCTCCAAAGACCGCTAAAAGTGAGAAAGGTGCTTTTGAGGATAGAGTGCGCAGGAAAGCAGAGAGGGCCAAATTGTCTGGGGCATTTGAAGGGGTTCCAGGAGGCAGTGAGGACCAGCATCACTTTTCCTGGCTGGCTCCTTTGCTGAGGCAGCAAAACCTAAACGTTTGTCATTTTTGCTCCGGAGGCTGCCGAGAGTGAAAAAAGGTGCTTTTGAGGATAGAGTGCGCAGGAAAGCAGAGAGGGCCAAATTGTCTGGGGCATTTGAAGCGGTTCCAGGAGGCAGTGAGGACCAGCATGAGTTTTCCCCGCTGGCACCTTTGCTGTGGCAGCAAAAGCTGGACGTTTGTCTGTTTTGCTCCAAACGCCGCCGAGAATGAAAAAATGTGCTTTTGAGGATAGAGTGCGCAGGAAAACAGAGAGGGCCAAATTGTCTAGGGCATTTGAAGGGGTTCCAGGAGGCAGTGAGGACCAGCATGAGTTTTCCCCGCTGGCACCTTTGCTGTGGCAGCAAAAGGTGGACCTTTGTCTTTTTTTCTCCAAAGACCGCTTAAGTTGAACAAATGTGCTTTTGAGGATAGACTGCGCAGGAAAGCACAGAGGGCCAAATTGTGTGGGGCATTTAAGGGGTTCCAGGAGGCAGTGAGGACCAGCATCACTTTTCCCCGCTGGCACCTTTGCTGTGGCAGCAAAAGCTGGACGTTTGTCTTTTTTGCTGCGGAGGCTTCCGAGACTGAAAAAAGGTGCTTTTGAGGATAGAGTGCCCAGGAAAGCAGAGAGGTCAAAATTGTCTCCAGCATTTGAAGGGGTTCCAGGAGGCAGTGAGGAGCAGCATCACTTTTCCCCGCTGGCACCTTTGCTGTGGCAGCAAAACCTAAACGTTTGTCATTTTTGCTCCGGAGTCTTCCGAGAGTGAAAAAAGGTGCTTTTGAGGATAGAGTGCACAGGAAAGCAGAGAGGGCCAAATTTTGTGGGGCATTTGAAGGGGTTCCAGGAGGCAGTGAGGACCAGCATCACTTTTCCCCGCTGGCACCTTTGCTGTGGCAGCAAAATCTGGACGTTTGTCTTTTTTGCTGCGGAGGCTGCCGAGAGTGAAAAAAGGTGCTTTTGAGGATAGAGTGCGCAGGAAAGCAGATAGGGCCAAATTGTGTAGGGCATTTGAAGGGGTTCCAGGAGGCAGTGAGGACGAGCATCACTTTTCCCCGCTGGCACCTTTGCTGTGGCAGCAAAATATGGACGTTTGTCACTTTTTCTCCAAAGACAGCTAAAAGTGAACAAAGGTGCTTTTGAGGATAGAGTGCGCAAGAAAGCAGAGAGGGCCAAATTGTCTGCGGCAGTTGAAGGGGTTCCAGGAGGCAGTGAGGACCAGCATGAGTTTTCCCCGCTGGCACCTTTGCTGTGGCAGCAAAAGCTGGACGATTGTCTTTTTTGCTCCAAACAATGCAGAAAGTGAAAAAACGTGCTTTTGAGGATAGAGTGCGCAGGAAAGCAGAGAGGGCCAAATTGTCTGGGGCATTTGAAGGGCTTTCAGGAGGCAGTGAGGACCAGCATCACTTTTCCCCGCTGGCACCTTTGCTGTGGCAGCAAAAGCTCGACGTTATTCATTTTTTCTCCAAAGACCGCTAAAAGTGAGAAAGGTGCTTTTGAGGATAGAGTGCGCAGGAAAGCAGAGAGGGCCAAATTGTCTGGGGCATTTGAAGGGGTTCCAGGAGGCAGTGAGGACCAGCATCACTTTTCCTGGCTGGCTCCTTTGCTGAGGCAGCAAAACCTAAACGTTTGTCATTTTTGCTCCGGAGGCTGCCGAGAGTGAAAAAAGGTGCTTTTGAGGATAGAGTGCGCAGGAAAGCAGAGAGGGCCAAATTGTCTGGGGCATTTGAAGCGGTTCCAGGAGGCAGTGAGGACCAGCATGAGTTTTCCCCGCTGGCACCTTTGCTGTGGCAGCAAAAGTTGGACCTTTGTCTTTTTTTCTCCAAAGACCGCTTAAGTTGAACAAATGTGCTTTTGAGGATAGACTGCGCAGGAAAGCACAGAGGGCCAAATTGTGTGGGGCATTTAAGGGGTTCCAGGAGGCAGTGAGGACCAGCATCACTTTTCCCCGCTGGCACCTTTGCTGTGGCAGCAAAAGCTGGACGTTTGTCTTTTTTGCTGCGGAGGCTTCCGAGACTGAAAAAAGGTGCTTTTGAGGATAGAGTGCGCAGGAAAGCAGAGAGGGCCAAATTGTCTGGGGCATTTGAAGGGGTTCCAGGAGGCAGTGAGGACCAGCATCACTTTTCCCCGCTGGCACCTTTGCTGTGGCAGCAAAAGCTGGACGTTTGTCTTTTTTGCTGCGGAGGCTTCCGAGACTGAAAAAAGGTGCTTTTGAGGATAGAGTGCGCAGGAAAGCAGAGAGGGCCAAATTGTCTGGGGCATTTGAAGGGGTTCCAGGAGGCAGTGAGGACCAGCATGACTTTTCCCCGCTGGCACCTTTGCTGTGGCAGCAAAAGCTGGACGTTTGTCTTTTTTGCTCCAGACAGCGCCGAAAGTGAAAAAAGGTGCTTTTGAGGATAGAATGCTCAGGAAAGCAGAGAGGGCCAAATTGTCTGGGGCATTTGAAGGGGTTCCAGGAGGCAGTGAGGACCAGCATCACTTTTCCCCGCTGGCACCTTTGCTGTGGCAGCAAAATATGGACGTTTGTCTTTTTTGCTGCAGAGGCTGCCGAGAGTGAAAAAAGGTGCTTTTGAGGATAGAGTCCTCAGGAAAGCAGAAAGGGCCAAATTGTCTGGGGCATTTGAAGGGGTTCCAGGAGGCAGTGAGGACCAGCATGACTTTTCCCCGCTGGCACCTTTGCTGTGGCAGCAAAAGCTGGACGTTTGTCTTTTTTGCTCCAGACAGCGCTAAAAGAGAAAAAAGGTGCTTTTGAGGATAGAGTGCACAGGAAAGCAGAGAGGGCCAAATTGTCTGGGGCATTTGAAGGGGTTCCAGGAGGCAGTGAGGACCAGCATGACTTTTCCCCGCTGGCACCTTTGCTGTGGCAGCAAAAGCTGGACGTTTGTCTTTTTTGCTGCGGAGGCTGCCGAGAGTGAAAAAAGGTGCTTTTGAGGATAGAGTGCGCAGGAAAGCAGATAAGGCGAAATTGTCTGGGGCATTTGAAGGGGTTCCAGGAGGCAGTGAGGACCAGCATGACTTTTCCCCGCTGACACCTTTGCTGTGGCAGCAAAAGTTGGACGTTTGTCACTTTATCTCCAAAGACAGCTAAAATTGAACAAAGGTGCTTTTGAGGATAGAGTGCGCAGGAAAGCAGAGAGGGACAAATTGTCTGGGGCATTCGATGGGGATCCAGGAGGCATTGAGGAGCAGCATCACTTTTCCCCGCTGGCACCTTTGCTGTGGCAGCAAAAGCTGGACGTTTGTTTGTATTGCTCCAAACGCTACCGAGAGTGAAAAAAGGTGCTTTTGAGGATAGAGTGCGCAGGAAAGCAGAGAGGGCCAAATTGTCTGGGGCATTTGAAGGGGTTCCAGGAGGCAGTGAGGACCAGCATCACTTTTCCCCGCTGGCACCTTTGCTGTGGCAGCAAAAGCTGGACGTTTGTCTTTTTTGCCCCAAACAAAGCCGAGAGTGAAAAAAGGTGCTTTTGAGTATAGAGTACGCAGGAAAGCAGAGAGGGCCAAATTGTGTAGGGCATTTGAAGGGGTTCCAGGAGGCAGTGAGGACCAGCATCACTTTTCCCCGCTGGCACCTTTGCTGTGGCAGCAAAAGGTGGACGTTTGTCTTTTTTTCTCCAAAGACCGCTGAAGTTGAACAAATATGCTTTTGAGGATAGAGTGCGCAGGAAAGCAGAGAGGGCCAAATTGTGTGGGGCATTTAAGGGGTTCCAGGAGGCAGTGAGGACCAGCATCACTTTTCCCCGCTGGCACCTTTGCTGTGGCAGCAAAAGCTGGACATTTGTCTTTTTTGCTCCAGACAGAGCCGAAAGTGAAAAAAGGTGCTTTTGCGGATAGAGTCCTCAGGAAAGCAGAGAGGGCCAAATTGTCTGGGGCATTTTAAGGGGTCCCAGGAGGCAGTGAGGACCAGCATCACTTTTCCCCGCTGGCACCTTTGCTGTGGCAGCAAAAGCTGGACGTTTGTCTTTTTTGCTGCAGAGGCTGCCGAGAGTGAAAAAAGGTGCTTTTGAGGATAGAGTCCTCAGGAAAGCAGAAAGGGCCAAATTGTCTGGGGCATTTGAAGGGGTTCCAGGAGGCAGTGAGGACCAGCATGACTTTTCCCCGCTGGCACCTTTGCTGTGGCAGCAAAAGCTGGACGTTTATCATTTTTGCCCCAAACACCGCTAAAACAGAAAAAAGGTGCTTTTGAGGATAGAGTCCTCAGGAAAGCAGAGAGGGCCAAATTGTCTGGGGCATTTGAAGGGGTTCCAGGAAGCAGTGAGGACCAGCATCACTTTTCCCCGCTGGCACCTTTGCTGTGGCAGCAAAAGCTGGACGTTTATCATTTTTGACCCAAACACCGCTAAAAGAGAAAAAAGGTGCTTTTGAGGATAGAGTGCACAGGAAAGCAGAGAGGGCCAAATTGTCTGGGGCATTTGAAGGGGTTCCAGGAGGCAGTGAGGACCAGCATGACTTTTCCCCGCTGGCACCTTTGCTGTGGCAGCAAAAGCTGGACGTTTGTCTTTTTTGCTGCGGAGGCTGCCGAGAGTGAAAAAAGGTGCTTTTGAGGATAGAGTGCGCAGGAAAGCAGATAAGGCGAAATTGTCTGGGGCATTTGAAGGGGTTCCAGGAGGCAGTGAGGACCAGCATGACTTTTCCCCGCTGACACCTTTGCTGTGGCAGCAAAAGTTGGACGTTTGTCACTTTATCTCCAAAGACAGCTAAAATTGAACAAAGGTGCTTTTGAGGATAGAGTGCGCAGGAAAGCAGAGAGGGACAAATTGTCTGGGGCATTCGATGGGGATCCAGGAGGCATTGAGGAGCAGCATCACTTTTCCCCGCTGGCACCTTTGCTGTGGCAGCAAAAGCTGGACGTTTGTTTGTATTGCTCCAAACGCTACCGAGAGTGAAAAAAGGTGCTTTTGAGGATAGAGTGCGCAGGAAAGCAGAGAGGGCCAAATTGTCTGGGGCATTTAAGGGGTTCCAGGAGGCAGTGAGGACCAGCATCACTTTTCCCCGCTGGCACCTTTGCTGTGGCAGCAAAAGCTGGACGTTTGTCTTTTTTGCTCCAGACAGAGCCAAAAGTGAAAAAAGGTGCTTTTGCGGATAGAGTCCTCAGGAAAGCAGAGAGGGCCAAATTGTCTGGGGCATTTTTAAGGGGTCCCAGGGAGGCACTGAGGACCAGCATCACTTTTCCCCGCTGGCACCTTTGCTGTGGCAGCAAAAGCTGGACGTTTGTCTTTTTTGCTGCAGAGGCTGCCGAGAGTGAAAAAAGGTGCTTTTGAGGATAGAGTCCTCAGGAAAGCAGAAAGGGCCAAATTGTCTGGGGCATTTGAAGGGGTTCCAGGAGGCAGTGAGGACCAGCATCACTTTTCCCCGCTGGCACCTTTGCTGTGGCAGCAAAAGCTGGACGTTTATCATTTTTTGCCCCAAACACCGCTAAAACAGAAAAAAGGTGCTTTTGAGGATAGAGTGCAAAGGAAAGCAGAGAGGGCCAAATTGTCTGGGGCATTTGAAGGGGTTCCAGGAGGCAGTGAGGACCAGCATGACTTTTCCCCGCTGGCAACTTTGCTGTGGCAGCAAAAGCTGGACGTTTGTCTTTTTTGCTGCAGAGGCTGCCGAGAGTGAAAAAAGGTGCTTTTGAGGATAGAGTGCGCAGGAAAGCAGATAAGGCGAAATTGTGTAGGGCATTTGAAGGGGTTCCAGGAGGCAGTGAGGACCAGCATGACTTTTCCCCGCTGGCACCTTTGCTGTGGCAGCAAAAGCTGGACGTTTGTCACTTTATCTCCAAAGACAGCTAAAATTGAACAAAGGTGCTTTTGAGGATAGAGTGCGCAGGAAAGCAGAGAGGGCCAAATTGTCTGGGGCATTTGAAGGGGTTCCAGGAGGCATTGAGGAGCAGCATCACTTTTCCCCGCTGGCACCTTTGCTGTTGCAGCAAAAGCTGGACGTTTGTCTGTATTGCTCCAAACGATACCGAGAGTGAAAAAAGGTGGTTTTGAGGATAGAGTGTGCAGGAAAGCAGAGAGGGCCAAATTGTCTGGGGCATTTGAAGGGGTTCCAGGAGGCAGTGAGGACCAGCATCACTTTTCCCCACTGGCACCTTTGCTGTGGCAGCAAAAGCTGGACGTTTGTCTTTTTTGCTCCAGACAGCGCCGAAAGTGAAAAAAGGTGCTTTTGAGGATAGAATGCTCAGGAAAGCAGAGAGGGCCAAATTGTCTGGGGCATTTGAAGGGGTTCCAGGAGGCAGTGAGGACCAGCATCACTTTTCCCCGCTGGCACCTTTGCTGTGGCAGCAAAAGCTGGACGTTTGTCTTTTTTGCTGCAGAGGCTGCCGAGAGTGAAAAAAGATGCTATTGAGGATAGAGTCCTCAGGAAAGCAGAAAGGGCCAAATTGTCTGGGGCATTTGAAGGGGTTCCAGGAGGCAGTGAGGACCAGCATGACTTTTCCCCGCTGGCACCTTTGCTGTGGCAGCAAAAGCTGGACGTTTGTCTTTTTTGCTCCAGACAGCGCCAAAAGTAAAAAAATGTGCTTTTGAGGATAGAGTCCTCAGGAAAGCAGAGAGGGCCAAATTGTCTGGGGCATTTGAAGGGGTTCCAGGAAGCAGTGAGGACCAGCATCACTTTTCCCCGCTGGCACCTTTGCTGTGGCAGCAAAAGCTGGACGTTTATCATTTTTGACCCAAACACCGCTAAAAGAGAAAAAAGGTGCTTTTGAGGATAGAGTGCAAAGGAAAGCAGAGAGGGCCAAATTGTCTGGGGCATTTGAAGGGGTTCCAGGAGGCAGTGAGGACCAGCATGACTTTTCCCCGCTGGCACCTTTGCTGTGGCAGCAAAAGCTGGACGTTTGTCACTTTATCTCCAAAGACAGCTAAATTGAACAAAGGTGCTTTTGTCGATAGAGTGCGCAGGAAAGCAGAGAGGGCCAAATTGTCTGGGGCATTCGATGGGGTTCCAGGAGGCATTGAGGAGCAGCATCACTTTTCCCCGCTGGCACCTTTGCTGTTGCAGCAAAAGCTGGACGTTTGTCTGTATTGCTCCAAACGATACCGAGAGTGAAAAAAGGTGGTTTTGAGGATAGAGTGTGCAGGAAAGCAGAGAGGGCCAAATTGTCTGGGGCATTTGAAGGGGTTCCAGGAGGCAGTGAGGACCAGCATCACTTTTCCCCACTGGCACCTTTGCTGTGGTAGCAAAAGCTGGATGTTTGTCTTTTTTGCTGCGGAGGCTGCCGAGAGTGAAAAAAGGTGCTTTTGAGGATAGAGTGCGCAGGAAAGCAGATAAGGCGAAATTGTCTGGGGCATTTGAAGGGGTTCCAGGAGGCAGTGAGGACCAGCATGACTTTTCCCCGCTGGCACCTTTGCTGTGGCAGCAAAAGTTGGACGTTTGTCACTTGATCTCCAAAGACAGCTAAAATTGAACAAAGGTGCTTTTGAGGATAGAGTGCGCAGGAAAGCAGAGAGGGCCAAATTTTCTGGGACATTCAATGGGGATCCAGGAGGCATTGAGGAGCAGCATCACTTTTCCCCGCTGGCACCTTTGCTGTGGCAGCAAAAGCTGGACGTTTGTTTGTATTGCTCCAAACGTTACCGAGAGTGAAAAAAGGTGCTTTTGAGGATAGAGTGCGCAGGAAAGCAGAGAGGGCCAAATTGTCTGGGGCATTTGAAGGGGTTCCAGGAGGCAGTGAGGACCAGCATCACTTTTCCCCGCTGGCACCTTTGCTGTGGCAGCAAAAGCTGGACGTTTGTCTTTTTTGCCCCAAACATAGCCGAGAGTGAAAAAAGGTGCTTTTGAGTATAGAGTACGCAGGAAAGCAGAGAGGGCCAAATTGTGTAGGGCATTTGAAGGGGTTCCAGGAGGCAGTGAGGACCAGCATCACTTTTCCCCGCTGGCACCTTTGCTGTGGCAGCAAAAGCTGGACGTTTGTCTGTTTTGCTCCAAACGCCGCCGAGAATGAAAAAATGTGCTTTTGAGGATAGAGTGCGCAGGAAAGCAGAGAGGGCCAAATTGTCTAGGGCATTTGAAGGGGTTCCAGGAGGCAGTGAGGACCAGCATCACTTTTACCCGCTGGCACCTTTGCTGTGGCAGCAAAAGTTGGACGTTTGTCTTTTTTTCTCCAAAGACCGCTGAAGTTGAACAAATGTGCTTTTGAGGATAGACTGCGCAGGAAAGCAGAGAGGGCCAAATTGTGTGGGGCATTTAAGGGGTTCCAGGAGGCAGTGAGGACCAGCATCACTTTTCCCCGCTGGCACCTTTGCTGTGGCAGCAAAAGCTGGACGTTTGTCTTTTTTGCTCCAGACAGAGCCGAAAGTGAAAAAAGTTGCTTTTGCGGATAGAGTCCTCAGGAAACCAGAGAGGGCCAAATTGTCTGGGGCATTTGAAGGGGTCCCAGGAGGCAGTGAGGACCAGCATCACTTTTCCCCGCTGGCACCTTTGCTGTGGCAGCAAAAGCTGGACGTTTGTCTTTTTTGCTGCAGAGGCTGCCGAGAGTGAAAAAAGGTGCTTTTGAGGATAGAGTCCTCAGGAAAGCAGAAAGGGCCAAATTGTCTGGGGTATTTGAAGGGGTTCCAGGAGGCAGTGAGGAGCAGCATCGCTTTTCCCCGCTGGCACCTTTGCTGTGGCAGCAAAAGCTGGACGTTTGTCATTTTTTCTCCAAACACCGCTAAAAGTGAACAAAGGTGCTTTTGAGGATAGAGTGCGCAGGAAAGCAGAGAGGGCCAAATTGTGTGGGTTATTTGAAGGGGTCCCAGGAGGCAGTGAGGACCAGCATCACTTTCCCCCGCTGGCACCTTTGCTGTGACAGGAAATGCTGTATGTTTGTCTTTTTTGCTGCGGAGGCTGACGAAAGTGAAAAAAAGGTGCTTTTGAGGATAGAGTGTACAGGAAAGCAGTGACGTCCAAATTGTCTGGGGCATGTGAAGGGGTTCCAGGAGGCAGTGAGGAGCAGCATCACTTTTCCCTGCTGAAACCTTTGCTGTGGCAGCAAAACTTTGACATTTGTCATTTTTGCCCCAAACACCGCTAAAAGAGAAAAAAGGTGCTTTTGAGGATAGAGTGCGCAGGAAAGCAGAGAGGGCCAAATTATCTGAGGCATTTGAAGGGGTTCCAGGAGGCAGTGAGGACCAGCATCACTTTTCCCCGCTGGCACCTTTGCTGTGGCAGGAAAAGCTGGACGTTTGTCTTTTTTGCTCCGGAGGCCGCCGAGAGTGAAAAAAGCTGCTTTTGAGGATAGAGTGCGGAGGAAAGCAGAGAGGGCCAAATTGTCTGGGGCAGTTGAAGGTGTTCCAGGAGGCAGTGAGGACCAGCATCACTTTTCCCCGCTGGCACCTTTGCTGTGGCAGCAAAACCTAAACGTTTGTCTTTTTTGCTCCAAACAATGCAGAAAGTGAAAAAAGTTGCTTTTGAGGATAGAGTGCGCAGGAAAGCAGAGAGGGCCAAATTGTCTGGGGCATTTGAAGGGGTTTCAGGAGGCAGTTAGGACCACCATCACTTTTCCCCGCTGGCACCTTTGCTGTGGCAGCAAATCCTAAACGTTTGTCATTTTTTCTCCGGAGGCTGCCGAGAGTGAAAAAAAGTGATTTTGAGGATAGAGTGCGCAGGAATGCAGAGAGGGCCAAATTGTCTGGGGCATTTGAAGGGGTTCCAGGAGGCAGTGAGGACCAGCATCACTTTTCCCCGCTGGCACCTTTGCTGTGGCAGCAAAAGTTGGACATTTGTCATTTTTTCTCCGAAGATCGCTAAAAGTGAACAAAGGTGCTTTTGAGGATAGAGTGCGCAGGAAAGCAGAGAGGGCCAAATTGTGTGGGGCATTTGAAGGGGTTCCAGGAGGCAGTGAGGACCAGCATCACTTTTCCCCGCTGGCACCTTTGCTGTGGCAGCAAATCCTAAACGTTTGTCATTTTTGCTCCGGAGGCTGCCGAGAGTCAAAAAAGGTGATTTTGAGGATAGAGTGCGCAGGAATGCAGAGAGGGCCAAATTGTCTGGGGCATTTGAAGGGGTTCCAGGAAGCAGTGAGGACCAGCATCACTTTTCCCCGCTGACACTTTTGCTGTGGCATCAAAAGCTGGACGTTTGTCATTTTTGCCCCTAACACCGCTAAAAGAGAAAAAAGGTGCTTTTGAGGATAGAGTGCGCAGGAAAGCAGAGAGGGCCAAATTGTGTGGGGCATTTGAAGGGGTTCCAGGAGGCAGTGAGGACAAGCATCACTTTTCCCCGCTGGCACCTTTGCTGTGGCAGCAAAAGCTGGACGTTTGTCACTTTTTCTCCAAAGACCGCTAAAAGTGAACAAAGGTGCTTTTGAGGATAGAGTGCGCAGGAAAGCAGAGAGGGCCGAATTGTGCAGGGCATTTGAAGGGGTTCCAGGAGGCAGTGAGGACCAGCATCACTTTTCCCCGCTGGCACCTTTGCTGTGGCAGCAAAAGCTAGACGTTTGTCTTTTTTGCTCCGGAGGCCGCCGAGATTGAAAAATTTGCTTTTGAGGATAGAGTGCGCAGGAAAGCAGAGAGGGCCAAATTGTCTGGGGCATTTGAAGGGGTTCCAGGAGGCAGTGAGGACCAGCATCACTTTTCCCCGCTGGCACCTTTGCTGTGGCAGCAAAAGCTGGACGTTTGTCATTTTTTCTCCAAACACCGCTAAAAGTGAACAAAGGTGCTTTTGAGGACAGAGTGCGCAGGAAAGCAGAGAGGGCCAAATTGTGTGGGCTATTTGAAGGGGTTCCAGGAGGCAGTGAGGACCAGCATCACTTTTCCCCGCTGGCACCTTTGCTGTGACAGGAAATGCTGGATGTTTGTCTTTTTTGCTGCGGAGGCTGACGAAAGTGAAAAAAGGTGCTTTTGAGGATAGAGTGTACAGGAAAGCAGAGACGTCCAAATTGTCTGGGGCATTTGAAGGGGTTCCAGGAGGCAGTGAGGACCAGCATCACTTTTCCCCGCTGGCACCTTTGCTGTGGCAGCAAAAGCTAGACGTTTGTCTTTTTTGCTCCGGAGGCCGCCGAGAGTGAAAAAAGGTGCTTTTGAGGATAGAGTGCGCAGGAAAGCAGACAAGGCGAAATTGTGTAGGGCTTTTGAAGGGGTTCCAGGAGGCAGTGAGGACCAGCATCACTTTTCCCCGCTGGCACCTTTGCTGTGACAGCAAAAGCTGGACGTTTGTCTGTATTGCTCCAAACGCTACCGAGAGTGAAAAAAGGTGCTTTTGAGGATAGAGTGCGCAGGAAAGGAGAGAGGGCCAAATTGTGTGGGGCATTTGAAGGGGTTCCAGGAGGCAGTGAGGACCAGCATCACTTTTCCCCGCTGGCACCTTTGCTGTGGCAGCAAAAGCTGGACGTTTGTCTTTTTTGCTGCGGAGGCTACGGAGAGTTAAAAAAGGTGCTTTTGAGGATAGAGTGTACAGGAAAGCAGAGACGTCCAAATTGTCTGGGGCATTTGAAGGGGTTCCAGGAGGCAGTGACGATCAGCATCACTTTTCCCCGCTGGCACCTTTGCTGTGGCAGCAAAAGCTGGACGTTTGTCATTTTTGCCCCTAACACCGCTAAAAGAGAAAAAAGGTGCTTTTGAGGATAGAGTGCGCAGGAAAGCAGAGAGGGCCAAATTGTGTGGGGCATTTGAAGGGGTTCCAGGAGGCAGTGAGGACAAGCATCACTTTTCCCCGCTGGCACCTTTGCTGTGGCAGTAAAAGCTGGACGTTTGTCACTTTTTCTCCAAAGAACGCTAAAATTGAACAAAGGTGCTTTTGAGGATAGAGTGCGCAGGAAAGCAGAGAGGGCCGAATTGTGTGGGGCATTTGAAGGGGTTCCAGGAGGCAGTGAGGACCAGCATCACTTTTCCCCGCTGGCACCTTTGCTGTGGCAGCAAAAGCTAGACGTTTGTCTTTTTTACTCCTGAGGCCGCCGAGATTGAAAAAAGGTGCTTTTGAGGATAGAGTGCGCAGGAAAGCAGAGAGGGCCAAATTGTCTGGGGCATTTGAAGGTGTTCCAGGAGGCAGTGAGGACCAGCATCACTTTTCCCCGCTGGCACCTTTGCTGTGGCAGCAAAAGATGGACGTTTTTCTTATTTGCTGCGGAGGCTGCCGAGAGTGAAAAAAGGTGCTTTTGAGGATAGAGTGCGCAGGAAAGCAGATAAGGCGAAATTGTGTAGGGCATTTGAAGGGGTTCCAGGAGGCACTGAGGACCAGCATCACTTTTCCCCGCTGGCACCTTAGCTGTGACAGCAAAAGCTGGATGTTTTTCACTTTATCTCCAAAGACAGCTATAAGTGAACAAAGGTGCTTTTGAGGACAGAGTGCGCAGGAAAGCAGAGAGGGCCAAATTGTCTGGGGCATTCGATGGGGTTCCAGGAGGCATTCAGGAGCAGCATCACTTTTCCCCGCTGGCACCTTTGCTGTGACAGCAAAAGCTGGACGTTTGTCTGTATTGCTCCAAACGCTACCGAGAGTGAAAAAAGGTGCTTTTGAGGATAGAGTGCGCAGGAAAGCAGAGAGGGCCAAATTGTCTGGGGCATTTGAAGGGGTTCCAGGAGGCAGTGAGGAGCAGCATCACTTTTCCCCGCTGGCACCTTTGCTGTGGCAGCAAAAGCTAGACGTTTGTCTTTTTTGCTCCAAACACCGCTAAAAGTGAACAAAGGTGCTTTTGAGGATAGAGTGCGCAGGAAAGCAGAGAGGGCCAAATTGTCTAGGGCACTTGAAGGGGTTTCAGGAGGCAGTGAGGACCAGCATCACTGTTCCCCGCTGGCACCTTTGCTGTGGCAGCAAAAGCTGGACGTTTGTAATTTTTTCTCCAAACAACGCTAAAAGTGAACAAAGGTGCTTTTGAGGATAGAGTGCGCAGGAAAGCAGAGAGGGCCAAATTGTGTGGGTTATTTGAAGGGGTTCCAGGAGGCAGTGAGGACCAGCATCACTTTTCCCCGCTGGCACCTTTGCTGTGACAGGAAATGCTGAATGTTTGTCTTTTTTGCTGCGGAGGCTGACGAAAGTGAAAAAAGGTGCTTTTGAGGATAGAGTCCTCAGGAAAGCAGAGAGGGCCAAATTGCATGGGGCATTTGAAGGGGTTCCAGGAGGCAGTGACGATCAGCATCACTTTTCCCCGCTGGCACCTTTGCTGTGGCAGCAAAACCTAAACGTTTGTCATTTTTCTCTGGAGGCTGCCGAGAGTGAAAAAAGGTGCTTTTGAGGATAGAGTGCGCAGGAAAGCAGAGAGGGCCAAATTGTCTGGGGCATTTGAAGGGGTTCCAGGAAGCAGTGAGGACCAGCATCACTTTTCCCCGCTGGCACCTTTGCTGTGGCAGCAAAAGCTGGACGTTTGTCTTTTTTGCTCCGGAGGCCGCCGAGAGTGAAAAAAGCTGCTTTTGAGGATATAGTGCGCAGGAAAGCAGAGAGGGCCAAATTGTCTAGGGCAGTTGAAGGGGTTCCAGGAGGCAGTGAGGACCAGCATGACTTTTCCCCGCTGGCACCTTTGCTGTGGCAGCAAAAGCTGGACGTTTGTCTTTTTTGCTCCAAACAAAGCAGAAAGTGAAAAAAGTTGCTTTTGAGGATAGAGTGCGCAGGAAAGCAGAGAGGGCCAAATTGTGTGGGTTATTTGAAGGGGTTCCTGGAGGCAGTGAGGACCACCATCACTTTTCCCCGCTGGCACCTTTGCTGTGGCAGCAAAAGCTGGACGTTTGTCTTTTTTGCTGCAGAGGCTGCTGAAAGTGAAAAAAGGTGCTTTTGAGGATAGAGTGCGCAGGAAAGCAGAGAGGGCCAAATTGTCTGGGGCATTTGAAGGGGTTCCAGGAGGCAGTGAGGACCAGCATGAGTTTTCCCCGCTGGCACCATTGCTGTGGCAGGAAAACCAAAACGTTTGTCATTTTTGCTCCGGAGGCTGCCGAGAGTGAAAAAAGTTGCTTTTGAGGATAGAGTGCGCAGGAAAGGAGAGAGGGCCAAATTGTCTGGGGCATTTGTCTTTTTTGCCCACGTTTGTCATTTTTTCCCCACAGCGCACTCTATCCTCAAAAGCACCTTTTTTCATTCTCGGCGGCGTTTGGAGCAAAAAAGACAAACGTCCAACTTTTGCTGCCACAGCAAAGGTGCCAGCGGGGAAAAGTGATGCTGGTCCTCACTGCCTCCTGGAACCCCTTCAAATGCCCCACACAATTTGGCCCTCTCTGCTTTCCTGCGCACTCTATCCTCAAAAGCACCTTTTTTCACTCTCGGCGGACTCCGGAGCAAAAAAGACAAACGTCCAGCTTTTGCTGCCACAGCAAAGGTGCCAGCGGGGAAAAGTGATGCTGGTCCTCACTGCCTCCTGGAACCCCTTCAAATGCCCCAGACAATTTGGCCCTCTGTGCTTTCCTGCGCACTCTATCCTCAAAAGCACCTTTTTTCACTCTCGGCAGCCTCCGCAGCAAAAAAGAGAAACGTCCAGCTTTTGCTGCCACAGCAAAGTTGCCAGCCAGGAAAAGTGATGCTGGTCCTCACTGCCTCCTGGAACCCCTTCAAATGCCCCAGACAATTTGGCCCTCTCTGCTTTCCTGCGCACTCTATCCTCAAAAGTACCTTTTTAAATTCTCGGCGGCATTTGGAGGAAAAACGACAAACGTCCTGCTTTTGCTGCCACAGCAAAGGTGCCAGCGGGGAAAAGTGATGCTGGTCCTCACTGCCTCCTGGAACCCCTTCAAATGCCCCAGACAATTTGGCCCTCTCTGCTTTCCTGCGCACTCTATCCTCAATAGCACCTTTTTTCACGCTCGCAGCCTCCGCAGCAAAAAAGACAAACGTCCAGCTTTTGCTGCCACAGCAAAGGTGCCAGCGGGGAAAAGTGATGCTGGTCCTCACTGCCTCCTGGAACCCCTTCAAATGCCCCAGACAATTTGGCCCTCTCTGCTTTCCTGCGCACTCTATCCTCAAAAGCACCTTTTTTCACTCTCGGCGGCGTTTGGAGCAAAAAAGACAAACGTCCAGCTTTTGCTGCCACAGCAAAGGTGCCAGCGGGGAAAAGTGATGCTATTCCTCACTGCCTCCTGGAACCCCTTCAAATGCCCCAGACAATTTGGCCCTCTCAGCTTTCCTGCGCACTCTATCCTCAAAAGCACCTTTTTTCACTCTCGGCGGCGTTTGGAGCAAAAAAGACAAACGTCCAGCTTTTGCTGCCACAGCAAAGGTGCCAGCGGGGAAAAGTGATGCTCGTCCTCACTGCCTCCTGGAACCCCTTCAAATGCCTCGCACAATTTGGCCCTCTCTGCTTTCCTGCGCACTCTATCCTCAAAAGCAACTTTTTTTACTCTCGGCGGCGTTTGGAGCAAAAAAGACAAACGTCCAGCTTTTGCTGCCACAGCAAAGGTGCCAGCGGGGAAAAGTGATGCTGGTCCTCACTGCCTCCTGGAATCCCTTCAAATGCCCCAGACAATTTGGCCCTATCTGCTTTCTTGTGCACTCCATCCTCAAAAGTACCTTTTTTCACTCTCGGCGGCGTTTAGATCAAAAAAGACAAACGTCTAGGATTTGCTGCCACAGCAAAGTGGCCAGCGGGGAAAAGTGATGCTGATCCTCACTGCATCCTGGAACCCCTTCAAATGCCCCAGACAATTTGGCCCTCTCTGCTTTCCTGCGCACTCTATCCTCAAAAGAAATTTTTTTCAATCTCGGCGGCGTTTGGATCAAAAAAGAGAAACGTACAGCTTTTGCTGCCACAGCAAAGGTGCCAACAGGGAAAAGTGATGCTGGTCCTCACTGCCTCCTGGAACCCCTTCAAATGCCCCAGACAATTTGGCCCTCTCTGCTTTCCTGCGCACTCTATCCTCAAAAGCACCTTTTTTTCACTTTTAGCGGTGTTAGGCGCAAAAAAGACAAACGTCCAGCTTTTGCTGCCACAGCAAAGGTGCCAGCGGGGAAAAGTGATGCTGGTCCTCACTGCCTCCTGGAACCCTTTCAAATGCCCCAGACAATTTGAAACTCTCTGCTTTCCTGCGCACTCTATCCTCAAAAGCAACTTTTTTCACTCTCGGCGGCCTCCTGAGCAAAAAAGACAAACGTCCTGCTTTTGCTGCCACAGCAAAGGTGCCAGTGGGGAAAAGTGATGCTCGTCCTCACTACCTACAGGAACCCCTTCAAATGCCCCAGACAATTTGGCCCTCTCTGCTTTCCTGTGCACTCTATCCTCAAAAGTACCTTTTTTCACTCTCGGCGGTGTTTGGAGCAAAAAAGACAAACGTCTAGGATTTGCTGCCACAGCAAAGTTGCCAGCGGGGAAAAGTGATGCTGATCCTCACTGCCTCCTGGAACCCTTTCAAATGCCCCAGACAATTTGGCCCTCTCTGCTTTCCTGCGCACTCTATCCTCAAAAGCAACTTTTTTCACTCTCGGCGGCCTCCGGAGCAAAAAAGACAAACGTCCAGCTTTTGCTCCCACAGCAAAGGTGCCAGCGGGGAAAAGTGATGCTATTCCTCACTGCCTTCTTGAACCCCTTCAAATGCCTCGCACAATTTGGCCCTCTCTGCTTTCCTGCGCACTCTATCCTCAAAAGCACCTTTTTTCACTCTTGGCGGCGTTTGGAGAAAAAAAGACAAACGTCCAGCTTTTGCTGCCAGAGCAAAGGTCCCAGCGGGGAAAAGTGATGCTGATCCTCACTGCCTCCTGGAACCCCATCGAATGCCCCAGACAATTTGGCCCTCTCTGCTTTCCTGCGCACTCTATCCTCAAAAGCACCTTTTTTCACTCTCGGCGGCGTTTGGAGCAAAAAAGACAAACGTCCAGCTTTTGCTGCCACAGCAAAGGTGCCAGCGGGGAAAAGTGATGCTGGTCCTCACTGCCTCCTGGAATCCCTTCAAATGCCCCAGACAATTTGGCCCTCTCTGCTTTCCTGTGCACTCCATCCTCAAAAGTACCTTTTTTCACTCTCGGCGGCGTTTAGATCAAAAAAGACAAACGTCTAGGATTTGCTGCCACAGCAAAGTGGCCAGCGGGGAAAAGTGATGCTGATCCTCACTGCATCCTGGAACCCCTTCAAATGCCCCAGACAATTTGGCCCTCTCTGCTTTCCTGCGCACTCTATCCTCAAAAGAAATTTTTTTCAATCTCGGCGGCGTTTGGATCAAAAAAGAGAAACGTACAGCTTTTGCTGCCACAGCAAAGGTGCCAACAGGGAAAAGTGATGCTGGTCCTCACTGCCTCCTGGAACCCCTTCAAATGCCCCAGACAATTTGGCCCTCTCTGCTTTCCTGCGCACTCTATCCTCAAAAGCACCTTTTTTTCACTTTTAGCGGTGTTAGGCGCAAAAAAGACAAACGTCCAGCTTTTGCTGCCACAGCAAAGGTGCCAGCGGGGAAAAGTGATGCTGGTCCTCACTGCCTCCTGGAACCCTTTCAAATGCCCCAGACAATTTGAAACTCTCTGCTTTCCTGCGCACTCTATCCTCAAAAGCAACTTTTTTCACTCTCGGCGGCCTCCGGAGCAAAAAAGACAAACGTCCTGCTTTTGCTGCCACAGCAAAGGTGCCAGTGGGGAAAAGTGATGCTCGTCCTCACTGCCTCCTGGAACCCCTTCAAATGCCCCAGACAATTTGGCCCTCTCTGCTTTCCTGTGCACTCTATCCTCAAAAGTAC
The DNA here is from genome assembly GCF_965231255.1 of Vanellus vanellus. Classification (NCBI taxonomy): domain Eukaryota; kingdom Metazoa; phylum Chordata; class Aves; order Charadriiformes; family Charadriidae; genus Vanellus; species Vanellus vanellus. The sequence goes on from NW_028128852.1 coordinate 155,536, forward strand.
CTTTTTTCACTCTCGGCGGTGTTTGGAGCAAAAAAGACAAACGTCTAGGATTTGCTGCCACAGCAAAGTTGCCAGCGGGGAAAAGTGATGCTGATCCTCACTGCCTCCTGGAACCCTTTCAAATGCCCCAGACAATTTGGCCCTCTCTGCTTTCCTGCGCACTCTATCCTCAAAAGCAACTTTTTTCACTCTCGGCGGCCTCCGGAGCAAAAAAGACAAACGTCCAGCTTTTGCTCCCACAGCAAAGGTGCCAGCGGGGAAAAGTGATGCTATTCCTCACTGCCTTCTTGAACCCCTTCAAATGCCTCGCACAATTTGGCCCTCTCTGCTTTCCTGCACACTCTATCCTCAAAAGCACCTTTTTTCACTCTTGGCGGCGTTTGGAGAAAAAAAGACAAACGTCCAGCTTTTGCTGCCAAAGCAAAGGTCCCAGCGGGGAAAAGTGATGCTGATCCTCACTGCCTCCTGGAACCCCATCGAATGCCCCAGACAATTTGGCCCTCTCTGCTTTCCTGCGCACTCTATCCTCAAAAGCACCTTTTTTCACTCTCGGCGGCGTTTGGAGCAAAAAAGACAAACGTCCAGCTTTTGCTGCCAAAGCAAAGGTCCCAGCGGGGAAAAGTGATGCTGGTCCTCACTGCCTCCTGGAATCCCTTCAAATGCCCCAGACAATTTGGCCCTCTCTGCTTTCCTGTGCAATCTATCCTCAAAAGTACCTTTTTTCACTCTCGGCGGCGTTTAGAGCAAAAAAGACAAACGTCTAGGATTTGCTGCCACAGCAAAGTTGCCAGCCAGGAAAAGTGATGCTGATCCTCACTGCATCCTGGAACCCCTTCAAATGCCCCAGACAATTTGGCCCTCTCTGCTTTCCTGCGCACTCTATCCTCAAAAGCACCTTTTTTTCACTTTTAGCGGTGTTAGGCGCAAAAAAGACAAACGTCCAGCTTTTGCTGCCACAGCAAAGGTGCCAGCGGGGAAAAGTGATGCTGGTCCTCACTGCCTCCTGGAACCCCTTCAAATGCCCCAGACAATTTGGCCCTCTCTGCTTTCCTGCGCACTCTATCCTCAAAAGCACCTTTTTTCACTCTCGGCGGCGTTTGGAGCAAAAAAGACAAACGTCCAGCTTTTGCTGCCAGAGCAAAGGTCCCAGCGGGGAAAAGTGATGCTGGTCCTCACTGCCTCCTGGAACCCCATCGAATGCCCCAGACAATTTGGCCCTCTCTGCTTTCCTGCGCACTCTATCCTCAAAAGCACCTTTTTTCCCTCTCGGTGGCGTTTGGAGCAAAAAAGACAAACGTCCAGCTTTTGCTGCCACAGCAAAGGTGCCAGCGGGGAAAACTCATGCTGGTCCTCACTGCCTCCTGGAACCCCTTCAAATGCCCCATACAATTTGGCCCTCTCTGCTTTCCTGCGCACTCTATCCTCAAAAGCAACTTTTTTTCACTTTTAGCGGTGTTAGGCGCAAAAAAGACAAACATCCAGCTTTTGCTGCCACAGCAAAGGTGCCAGCGGGGAAAAGTGATGCTCGTCCTCACTGCCTCCTGGAACCCTTTCAAATGCCCCAGACAATTTGGCCCTCTCTGCTTTCCTGCGCACTCTATCCTCAAAAGTACCTTTTTTCACTCTCGCAGCCTCCGCAGCAAAAAAGACAAACGTCCAGCTTTTGCTGCCACAGCAAAGGTGCCAGCGGGGAAAAGTGATGCTGGTCCTCACTGCCTCCTGGAACCCCTTCAAATGCCCCAGACAATTTGGCCCTCTCTGCTTTCCTGCGCACTCTATCCTCAAAAGTAACTTTTTTTCTCTTTTAGCGGTGTTAGGCGCAAAAAAGAAAAACGTCCAGCTTTTGCTGCCACAGCAAAGGTGCCAGCGGGGAAAAGTGATGCTCGTCCTCACTGCCTCCTGGAACCCTTTCAAATGCCCCAGACAATTTGACCCTCTCTGCTTTCCTGCGCACTCTATCCTCAAAAGCAACTTTTTTCACTCTCGGCGGCCTCCGGAGCAAAAAAGACAAACGTCCTGCTTTTGCTGCCACAGCAAAGGTGCCAGCGGGGAAAAGTGATGCTGGTCCTCACTGCCTCCTGGAACCCCTTCAAATGCCCCAGACAATTTGGCCCTCTCTGCTTTCCTGTGCAGTCTATCCTCAAAAGTACCTTTTTTCACTCTCGGCGGTGTTTGGAGTAAAAAAGACAAACGTCTAGGATTTGCTGCCACAGCAAAGTTGCCAGCCAGGAAAAGTGATGCTGATCCTCACTGCCTCCTGGAACCCTTTCAAATGCCCCAGACAATTTGGCCCTCTCTGCTTTCCTGCGCACTCTATCCTCAAAAGCAACTTTTTTCACTCTCGGCGGCCTCCGCAGCAAAAAAGACAAACGTCCAGCTTTTGCTGCCACAGCAAAGGTGCCAGCGGGGAAAAGTGATGCTCGTCCTCACTGCCTCCTGGAACCCCTTCAAATGCCCCAGACAATTTGGCCCTCTCTGCTTTCCTGTGCACTCTATCCTCAAAAGTACCTTTTTTCACTCTCGGCGGCTTTTGGAGCAAAAAAGACAAACGTCTAGGATTTGCTGCCACAGCAAAGTTGCCAGCCAGGAAAAGTGATGCTGATCCTCACTGCATCCTGGAACCCCTTCAAATGCCCCAGACAATTTGGCCCTCTCTGCTTTCCTGCGCACTCTATCCTCAAAAGACACTTTTTTCAATCTCGGCGACGTTTGGAGCAAAAAAGAGAAACGTCCAGCTTTTGCTGCCACAGCAAAGGTGCCAGCGGGGAAAAGTGATGCTGGTTCTCACTGCCTCCCGGAACCCCTTCAAATGCCCCAGACAATTTGGCCCTCTCTGCTTTCCTGCGCACTCTATCCTCAAAAGCACCTTTTTTTCACTTTTAGCGGTGTTAGGCGCAAAAAAGACAAACGTCCAGCTTTTGCTGCCACAGCAAAGGTGCCAGCGGGGAAAAGTGATGCTGGTCCTCACTGCCTCCTGGAACCCCTTCAAATGCCCCAGACAATTTGGCCCTCTCTGCTTTCCTGCGCACTCTATCCTCAAAAGCACCTTTTTTCACTCTCGGCGGCGTTTGGAGCAAAAAAGACAAACGTCCAGCTTTTGCTGCCAGAGCAAAGGTGCCAGCGGGGAAAAGTGATGCTGGTCCTCACTGCCTCCTGGAACCCCATCGAATGCCCCAGACAATTTGGCCCTCTCTGCTTTCCTGCGCACTCTATCCTCAAAAGCACCTTTTTTCCCTCTCGGTGGCGTTTGGAGCAAAAAAGACAAACGTCCAGCTTTTGCTGCCACAGCAAAGGTGCCAGCGGGGAAAACTCATGCTGGTCCTCACTGCCTCCTGGAACCCCTTCAAATGCCCCATACAATTTGGCCCTCTCTGCTTTCCTGCGCACTCTATCCTCAAAAGCAACTTTTTTTCACTTTTAGCGGTGTTAGGCGCAAAAAAGACAAACATCCAGCTTTTGCTGCCACAGCAAAGGTGCCAGCGGGGAAAAGTGATGCTCGTCCTCACTGCCTCCTGGAACCCTTTCAAATGCCCCAGACAATTTGGCCCTCTCTGCTTTCCTGCGCACTCTATCCTCAAAAGTACCTTTTTTCACTCTCGCAGCCTCCGCAGCAAAAAAGACAAACGTCCAGCTTTTGCTGCCACAGCAAAGGTGCCAGCGGGGAAAAGTGATGCTGGTCCTCACTGCCTCCTGGAACCCCTTCAAATGCCCCAGACAATTTGGCCCTCTCTGCTTTCCTGCGCACTCTATCCTCAAAAGCAACTTTTTTTCTCTTTTAGCGGTGTTAGGCGCAAAAAAGAAAAACGTCCAGCTTTTGCTGCCACAGCAAAGGTGCCAGCGGGGAAAAGTGATGCTCGTCCTCACTGCCTCCTGGAACCCTTTCAAATGCCCCAGACAATTTGACCCTCTCTGCTTTCCTGCGCACTCTATCCTCAAAAGCAACTTTTTTCACTCTCGGCGGCCTCCGGAGCAAAAAAGACAAACGTCCTGCTTTTGCTGCCACAGCAAAGGTGCCAGCGGGGAAAAGTGATGCTCGTTCTCACTGCCTCCTGGAACCCCTTCAAATGCCCCAGACAATTTGGCCCTCTCTGCTTTCCTGTGCAGTCTATCCTCAAAAGTACCTTTTTTCACTCTCGGCGGTGTTTGGAGTAAAAAAGACAAACGTCTAGGATTTGCTGCCACAGCAAAGTTGCCAGCCAGGGAAAGTGATGCTGATCCTCACTGCCTCCTGGAACCCTTTCAAATGCCCCAGACAATTTGGCCCTCTCTGCTTTCCTGCGCACTCTATCCTCAAAAGCAACTTTTTTCACTCTCGGCGGCCTCCGGAGCAAAAAAGACAAACGTCCAGCTTTTGCTGCCACAGCAAAGGTGCCAGCGGGGAAAAGTGATGCTCGTCCTCACTGCCTCCTGGAACCCCTTCAAATGCCCCAGACAATTTGGCCCTCTCTGCTTTCCTGTGCACTCTATCCTCAAAAGTACCTTTTTTCACTCTCGGCGGCTTTTGGAGCAAAAAAGACAAACGTCTAGGATTTGCTGCCACAGCAAAGTTGCCAGCCAGGAAAAGTGATGCTGATCCTCACTGCATCCTGGAACCCCTTCAAATGCCCCAGACAATTTGGCCCTCTCTGCTTTCCTGCGCACTCTATCCTCAAAAGACACTTTTTTCAATCTCGGCGACGTTTGGAGCAAAAAAGAGAAACGTCCAGCTTTTGCTGCCACAGCAAAGGTGCCAGCGGGGAAAAGTGATGCTGGTTCTCACTGCCTCCCGGAACCCCTTCAAATGCCCCAGACAATTTGGCCCTCTCTGCTTTCCTGCGCACTCTATCCTCAAAAGCACCTTTTTTTCACTTTTAGCGGTGTTAGGCGCAAAAAATACAAACGTCCAGCTTTTGCTGCCACAGCAAAGGTGCCAGCGGGGAAAAGTGATGCTCGTCCTCACTGCCTCCTGGAACCCTTTCAAATGCCCCAGACAATTTGGCACTCTCTGCTTTCCTGTGCACTCTATCCTCAAAAGTACCTTTTTTCACTCTCGGCGGCGTTTGGAGCAAAAAAGACAAACGTCTAGGATTTGCTGCCACAGCAAAGTTGCCAGCGGGGAAAAGTCATGCTGGTCCTCACTGCCTCCTGGAACCCCATCGAATGCCCCAGACAATTTGGCCCTCTCTGCTTTCCTGCGCACTCTATCCTCAAAAGCAACTTTTTTCACTCTCGGCGGCGTTTGGAGCAAAAAAGACAAACGTCCAGGTTTTGCTGCCACAGCAAAGGTGCCAGCCAGGAAAAGTGATGCTGGTCCTCACTGCCTCCCGGAACCCCTTCAAATGCCCCAGACAATTTGGCCCTCTCTGCTTTCCTGCGCACTCTATCCTCAAAAGCACCTTTTTTTCACTTTTAGCGGTGTTAGGCGCAAAAAATACAAACGTCCAGCTTTTGCTGCCACAGCAAAGGTGCCAGCGGGGAAAAGTGATGCTCGTCCTCACTGCCTCCTGGAACCCTTTCAAATGCCCCAGACAATTTGGCACTCTCTGCTTTCCTGTGCACTCTATCCTCAAAAGTACCTTTTTTCACTCTCGGCGGCCTCTGGAGCAAAAAAGACAAACGTCTAGGTTTTGCTGCCACAGCAAAGTTGCCAGCGGGGAAAAGTCATGCTGGTCCTCACTGCCTCCTGGAACCCCATCGAATGCCCCAGACAATTTGGCCCTCTCTGCTTTCCTGCGCACTCTATCCTCAAAAGCAACTTTTTTCACTCTCGGCGGCGTTTGGAGCAAAAAAGACAAACGTCCTGCTTTTGCTGCCACAGCAAAGGTGCCAGCCAGGAAAAGTGATGCTGGTCCTCACTGCCTCCTGGAATCCCTTCAAATGCCCCAGACAATTTGGCCCGCTCTGCTTTCCTGTGAACTCCATCCTCAAAAGTACTTTTTTTCACTCTCGGCGGTGTTTAGATCAAAAAAGACAAAGGTCTAGGATTTGCTGCCACAGCAAAGTTGCCAGCCAGGAAAAGTGATGCTGATCCTCACTGCATCCTGGAACCCCTTCAAATGCCCCAGACAATTTGGCCCTCTCTGCTTTCCTGCGCACTCTATCCTCAAAAGAAATTTTTTTCAATCTCGGCGGCGTTTGGATCAAAAAAGAGAAACGTCCAGCTTTTGCTGCCACAGCAAAGGTGCCAACAGGGAAAAGTGATGCTGGTCCTCACTGCCTCCTGGAACCCCTTCAAATGCCCCAGACAATTTGGCCCTCTCTGCTTTCCTGCGCACTCTATCCTCAAAAGCACCTTTTTTTCACTTTTAGCGGTGTTAGGCGCAAAAAAGACAAACGTCCAGCTTTTGCTGCCACAGCAAAGGTGCCAGCGGGGAAAAGTGATGCTGGTCCTCACTGCCTCCTGGAACCCTTTCAAATGCCCCAGACAATTTGAAACTCTCTGCTTTCCTGCGCACTCTATCCTCAAAAGCAACTTTTTTCACTCTCGGCGGCCTTTGGAGCAAAAAAGACAAACGTCCAGCTTTTGCTGCCACAGCAAAGGTGCCAGTGGGGAAAAGTGATGCTCGTCCTCACTGCCTCCTGGAACCCCTTCAAATGCCCCAGACAATTTGGCCCTCTCTGCTTTCCTGTGCACTCTATCCTCAAAAGTACCTTTTTTCACTCTCGGCGGTGTTTGGAGCAAAAAAGACAAACGTCTAGGATTTGCTGCCACAGCAAAGTTGCCAGCGGGGAAAAGTGATGCTGATCCTCACTGCCTCCTGGAACCCTTTCAAATGCCCCAGACAATTTGGCCCTCTCTGCTTTCCTGCGCACTCTATCCTCAAAAGCAACTTTTTTCACTCTCGGCGGCCTCCGGAGCAAAAAAGACAAACGTCCAGCTTTTGCTCCCACAGCAAAGATGCCAGCGGGTAAAAGTGATGCTATTCCTCACTGCCTTCTTGAACCCCTTCAAATGCCTCGCACAATTTGGCCCTCTCTGCTTTCCTGCGCACTCTATCCTCAAAAGCACCTTTTTTCACTCTTGGCGGCGTTTGGAGAAAAAAAGACAAACGTCCAGCTTTTGCTGCCAAAGCAAAGGTCCCAGCGGGGAAAAGTGATGCTGATCCTCACTGCCTCCTGGAACCCCATCGAATGCCCCAGACAATTTGGCCCTCTCTGCTTTCCTGCGCACTCTATCCTCAAATGCACCTTTTTTCACTCTCGGCGGCGTTTGGAGCAAAAAAGACAAACGTCCAGCTTTTGCTGCCAAAGCAAAGGTCCCAGCGGGGAAAAGTGATGCTGGTCCTCACTGCCTCCTGGAATCCCTTCAAATGCCCCAGACAATTTGGCCCTCTCTGCTTTCCTGTGCACTCTATCCTCAAAAGTACCTTTTTTCACTCTCGGCGGCGTTTAGAGCAAAAAAGACAAACGTCTAGGATTTGCTGCCACAGCAAAGTTGCCAGCCAGGAAAAGTGATGCTGATCCTCACTGCATCCTGGAACCCCTTCAAATGCCCCAGACAATTTGGCCCTCTCTGCTTTCCTGCGCACTCTATCCTCAAAAGCAACTTTTTTCAATCTCGGCGGCGTTTGGAGCAAAAAAGACAAACGTCCAGCTTTTGCTGCCACAGCAAAGGTGCCAACAGGGAAAAGTGATGCTGGTCCTCACTGCCTCCTGGAACCCCTTCAAATGCCCCAGACAATTTGGCCCTCTCTGCTTTCCTGCGCACTCTATCCTCAAAAGCACCTTTTTTTCACTTTTAGCGGTGTTAGGCGCAAAAAAGACAAACGTCCAGCTTTTGCTGCCACAGCAAAGGTGCCAGCGGGGAAAAGTGATGCTGGTCCTCACTGCCTCCTGGAACCCCTTCAAATGCCCCAGACAATTTGGCCCTCTCTGCTTTCCTGCGCACTCTATCCTCAAAAGCACCTTTTTTCACTCTCGGCGGCGTTTGGAGCAAAAAAGACAAACGTCCAGCTTTTGCTGCCAGAGCAAAGGTCCCAGCGGGGAAAAGTGATGCTAGTCCTCACTGCCTCCTGGAACCCCATCGAATGCCCCAGACAATTTGGCCCTCTCTGCTTTCCTGCGCACTCTATCCTCAAAAGCACCTTTTTTCCCTCTCGGTGGCGTTTGGAGCAAAAAAGACAAACGTCCATATTTTGCTGCCACAGCAAAGGTGCCAGCGGGGAAAACTCATGCTGGTCCTCACTGCCTCCTGGAACCCCTTCAAATGCCCCAGACAATTTGGCCCTCTCTGCTTTCCTGCGCACTCTATCCTCAAAAGCACCTTTTTTTCACTTTTAGCGGTGTTAGGCGCAAAAAATACAAACGTCCAGCTTTTGCTGCCACAGCAAAGGTGCCAGCGGGGAAAAGTGATGCTCGTCCTCACTGCCTCCTGGAACCCTTTCAAATGCCCCAGACAATTTGGCACTCTCTGCTTTCCTGTGCACTCTATCCTCAAAAGTACCTTTTTTCACTCTCGGCGGCGTTTGGAGCAAAAAAGACAAACGTCTAGGATTTGCTGCCACAGCAAAGTTGCCAGCCAGGAAAAGTGATGCTGATCTTCACTGCCTCCTGGAACCCCTTCAAATGCCTCGCACAATTTGGCCCTCTCTGTTTTCCTGCGCACTCTATCCTCAAAAGCACCTTTTTTCACTCTCGACGGCCTCTGGAGCAAAAAAGACAAACGTCTAGGTTTTGCTGCCACAGCAAAGTTGCCAGCGGGGAAAAGTCATGCTGGTCCTCACTGCCTCCTGGAACCCCATCGAATGCCCCAGACAATTTGGCCCTCTCTGCTTTCCTGCGCACTCTATCCTCAAAAGCAACTTTTTTCACTCTCGGCGGCGTTTGGAGCAAAAAAGACAAACGTCCAGGTTTTGCTGCCACAGCAAAGGTGCCAGCCAGGAAAAGTGATGCTGGTCCTCACTGCCTCCTGGAATCCCTTCAAATGCCCCAGACAATTTGGCCCGCTCTGCTTTCCTGTGAACTCCATCCTCAAAAGTACCTTTTTTCACTCTCGGCGGTGTTTAGATCAAAAAAGACAAAGGTCTAGGATTTGCTGCCACAGCAAAGTTGCCAGCCAGGAAAAGTGATGCTGATCCTCACTGCATCCTGGAACCCCTTCAAATGCCCCAGACAATTTGGTCCTCTCTGCTTTCCTGCGCACTCTATCCTCAAAAGAAATTTTTTTCAATCTCGGCGGCGTTTGGATCAAAAAAGAGAAACGTCCAGCTTTTGCTGCCACAGCAAAGGTGCCAACAGGAAAAGTGATGCTGGTCCTCACTGCCTCCTGGAACCCCTTCAAATGCCCCAGACAATTTGGCCCTCTCTGCTTTCCTGCGCACTCTATCCTCAAAAGCACCTTTTTTTCACTTTTAGCGGTGTTAGGCGCAAAAAAAGACAAACGTCCAGCTTTTGCTGCCACAGCAAAGGTGCCAGCGGGGAAAAGTGATGCTGGTCCTCACTGCCTCCTGGAACCCTTTCAAATGCCCCAGACAATTTGAAACTCTCTGCTTTTCTGCGCACTCTATCCTCAAAAGCAACTTTTTTCACTCTCGGCGGCCTCCGGAGCAAAAAAGACAAACGTCCTGCTTTTGCTGCCACAGCAAAGGTGCCAGTGGGGAAAAGTGATGCTCGTCCTCACTGCCTCCTGGAACCCCTTCAAATGCCCCAGACAATTTGGCCCTCTCTGCTTTCCTGTGCACTCTATCCTCAAAAGTACCTTTTTTCACTCTCGGCGGTGTTTGGAGCAAAAAAGACAAACGTCTAGGATTTGCTGCCACAGCAAAGTTGCCAGGGGGAAAAGTGATGCTGATCCTCACTGCCTCCTGGAACCCTTTCAAATGCCCCAGACAATTTGGCCCTCTCTGCTTTCCTGCGCACTCTATCCTCAAAAGCAACTTTTTTCACTCTCGGCGGCCTCCGGAGCAAAAAAGACAAACGTCCAGCTTTTGCTCCCACAGCAAAGGTGCCAGCGGGGAAAAGTGATGCTGGTCCTCACTGCCTCCTGGAACCCCTTCAAATGCCCCAGACAATTTGGCCCTCTCTGCTTTCCTGCGCACTCTATCCTCAAAAGCACCTTTTTTCACTCTCGGCGGCGTTTGGAGCAAAAAAGACAAACGTCCAGCTTTTGCTGCCAGAGCAAAGGTCCCAGCGGGGAAAAGTGATGCTGGTCCTCACTGCCTCCTGGAACCCCATCGAATGCCCCAGACAATTTGGCCCTCTCTGCTTTCCTGCGCACTCTATCCTCAAAAGCACCTTTTTTCCCTCTCGGTGGCGTTTGGAGCAAAAAAGACAAACGTCCAGCTTTTGCTGCCACAGCAAAGGTGCCAGCGGGGAAAACTCATGCTGGTCCTCACTGCCTCCTGGAACCCCTTCAAATGCCCCATACAATTTGGCCCTCTCTGCTTTCCTGCGCACTCTATCCTCAAAAGCAACTTTTTTCACTCTCGGCGGCCTCCGGAGCAAAAAAGACAAACGTCCTGCTTTTGCTGCCACAGCAAAGGTGCCAGCGGGGAAAAGTGATGCTCGTTCTCACTGCCTCCTGGAACCCCTTCAAATGCCCCAGACAATTTGGCCCTCTCTGCTTTCCTTTGCAGTCTATCCTCAAAAGTACCTTTTTTCACTCTCGGCGGTGTTTGGAGTAAAAAAGACAAACGTCTAGGATTTGCTGCCACAGCAAAGTTGCCAGCCAGGAAAAGTGATGCTGATCCTCACTGCCTCCTGGAACCCTTTCAAATGCCCCAGACAATTTGGGCCTCTCTGCTTTCCTGCGCACTCTATCCTCAAAAGCAACTTTTTTCACTCTCGGCGGCCTCCGGAGCAAAAAAGACAAACGTCCAGCTTTTGCTGCCACAGCAAAGGTGCCAGCGGGGAAAAGTGATGCTCGTCCTCACTGCCTCCTGGAACCCCTTCAAATGCCCCAGACAATTTGGCCCTCTCTGCTTTCCTGTGCACTCTATCCTCAAAAGTACCTTTTTTCACTCTCGGCGGCTTTTGGAGCAAAAAAGACAAACGTCTAGGATTTGCTGCCACAGCAAAGTTGCCAGCCAGGAAAAGTGATGCTGATCCTCACTGCATCCTGGAACCCCTTCCAATGCCCCAGACAATTTGGCCCTCTCTGCTTTCCTGCGCACTCTATCCTCAAAAGACACTTTTTTCAATCTCGGCGACGTTTGGAGCAAAAAAGAGAAACGTCCAGCTTTTGCTGCCACAGCAAAGGTGCCAGCGGGGAAAAGTGATGCTGGTTCTCACTGCCTCCCGGAACCCCTTCAAATGCCCCAGACAATTTGGCCCTCTCTGCTTTCCTGCGCACTCTATCCTCAAAAGCACCTTTTTTTCACTTTTAGCGGTGTTAGGCGCAAAAAATACAAACGTCCAGCTTTTGCTGCCACAGCAAAGGTGCCAGCGGGGAAAAGTGATGCTCGTCCTCACTGCCTCCTGGAACCCTTTCAAATGCCCCAGACAATTTGGCACTCTCTGCTTTCCTGTGCACTCTATCCTCAAAAGTACCTTTTTTCACTCTCGGCGGCGTTTGGAGCAAAAAAGACAAACGTCTAGGATTTGCTGCCACAGCAAAGTTGCCAGCCAGGAAAAGTGATGCTGATCTTCACTGCCTCCTGGAACCCCTTCAAATGCCTCGCACAATTTGGCCCTCTCTGTTTTCCTGCGCACTCTATCCTCAAAAGCACCTTTTTTCACTCTCGGCGGCCTCTGGAGCAAAAAAGACAAACGTCTAGGTTTTGCTGCCACAGCAAAGTTGCCAGCGGGGAAAAGTCATGCTGGTCCTCACTGCCTCCAGGAACCCCATCGAATGCCCCAGACAATTTGGCCCTCTCTGCTTTCCTGCGCACTCTATCCTCAAAAGCAACTTTTTTCACTCTCGGCGGCGTTTGGAGCAAAAAAGACAAACGTCCAGGTTTTGCTGCCACAGCAAAGGTGCCAGCCAGGAAAAGTGATGCTGGTCCTCACTGCCTCCTGGAATCCCTTCAAATGCCCCAGACAATTTGGCCCGCTCTGCTTTCCTGTGAACTCCATCCTCAAAAGTACCTTTTTTCACTCTCGGCGGTGTTTAGATCAAAAAAGACAAAGGTCTAGGATTTGCTGCCACAGCAAAGTTGCCAGCCAGGAAAAGTGATGCTGATCCTCACTGCATCCTGGAACCCCTTAAAATGCCCCAGACAATTTGGCCCTCTCTGCTTTCGTGCGCACTCTATCCTCAAAAGAAATTTTTTTTCAATCTTGGCGGCGTTTGGAGCAAAAAAGAGAAACGTCCAGCTTTTGCTGCCACAGCAAAGGTGCCAAAGGGGAAAAGTGATGCTGGTCCTCACTGCCTCCTGGAACCCCTTCAAATGCCCCAGACAATTTGGCCCTCTCTGCTTTCCTGCGCACTCTATCCTCAAAAGCAACTTTTTTTCTCTTTTAGCGGTGTTAGGCGCAAAAAAGACAAATGTCCAGCTTTTGCTGCCACAGCAAAGGTGCCAGCGGGGAAAAGTGATGCTCCTCCTCACTGCCTCCTGGAACCCCTTCAAATGCCCCAGACAATTTGGCCCTCTCTGCTTTCCTGCGCACTCTATCCTCAAAAGCACCTTTTTTCACTCTCGGCGGCGTTTGGAGAAAAAAAGACAAACGTCCAGCTTTTGCTGCCACAGCAAAGGTGCCAGCGGGGAAAAGTGATGCTATTCCTCACTGCCTCCTGGAACCCCTTCAAATGCCCCAGACAATTTGGCCCTCTCTGCTTTCCTGCGCACTCTATCCTCAAAAGCACCTTTTTTCACTCTCGGCGGCGTTTGGAGCAAAAAAGACAAACGTCCAGCTTTTGCTGCCACAGCAAAGGTGCCAGCGGGGAAAAGTGATGCTGGTCCTCACTGCCTCCTGGAATCCCTTCAAATGCCCCAGACAATTTGGCCCTCTCTGCTTTCCTGTGAACTCCATCCTCAAAAGTACCTTTTTTCACTCTCGGCGGCGTTTAGATCAAAAAAGACAAACGTCTAGGATTTGCTGCCACAGCAAAGTTGCCAGCCAGGAAAAGTGATGCTGATCCTCACTGCATCCTGGAACCCCTTCAAATGCCCCAGACAATTTGGCCCTCTCTGCTTTCCTGCGCACTCTATCCTCAAAAGAAATTTTTTTCAATCTTGGCGGCGTTTGGAGCAAAAAAGAGAAACGTCCAGCTTTTGCTGCCACAGCAAAGGTGCCAAAGGGGAAAAGTGATGCTGGTCCTCACTGCCTCCTGGAACCCCTTCAAATGCCCCAGACAATTTGGCCCTCTCTGCTTTCCTGCGCACTCTATCCTCAAAAGCAACTTTTTTTCTGTTTTAGCGTTGTTAGGCACAAAAAAGACAAATGTCCAGCTTTTGCTGCCACAGCAAAGGTGCCAGCGGGGAAAAGTGATGCTGGTCCTCACTGCCTCCTGGAACCCTTTCAAATGCCCCAGACAATTTGGCCCTCTCTGCTTTCCTGCGCACTCTATCCTCAAAAGCAACTTTTTTCACTCTCGGCGGCCTCCGGAGCAAAAAAGAAAAACGTCCAGCTTTTGCTGCCACAGCAAAGGTGCCAGCGGGGAAAAGTGATGCTGGTCCTCACTGCCTCCTGGAACCCCTTCAAATGCCCCAGACAATTTGGCCCTCTCTGCTTTCCTGTGTACTCTATCCTCAAAAGTACCTTTTTTCACTCTCGGCGGCTTTTGGAGCAAAAAAGACAAACGTCTAGGATTTGCTGCCACAGCAAAGTTGCCAGCCAGGAAAAGTGATGCTGATCCTCACTGCATCCTGGAACCCCTTCAAATGCCCCAGAAAATTTGGCCCTCTCTGCTTTCCTGCGCACTCTATCCTCAAAAGCACCTTTTTTCAATCTCGGCGGCGTTTGGAGCAAAAAAGACAAACGTCCAGCTTTTGCTGCCACAGCAAAGGTGCCAACGGGGAAAAGTGATACTGGTTCTCACTGCCTCCTGGAACCCCTTCAAATGCCCCAGACAATTTGGCCCTCTCTGCTTTCCTGCGCACTCTATCCTCAAAAGCACCTTTTTTTCACTTTTAGCGGTGTTAGGCGCAAAAAAGACAAACGTCCAGCTTTTGCTGCCACAGCAAAGGTGCCAGCGGGGAAAAGTGATGCTCGTCCTCACTGCCTCCTGGAACCCTTTCAAATGCCCCAGACAATTTGGCACTCTCTGCTTTCCTGTGCACTCTATCCTGAAAAGTACCTTTTTTCACTCTCGGCGGCATTTGGAGCAAAAAAGACAAACGTCTAGGATTTGTTGCCACAGCAAAGTTGCCAGCCAGGAAAAGTGATGCTGATCTTCACTGCCTCCTGGAACCCCTTCAAATGCCTCGCACAATTTGGCCCTCTCTGTTTTCCTGCGCACTCTATCCTCAAAAGCACCTTTTTTCACTCTCGGCGGCCTCTGGAGCAAAAAAGACAAACGTCTAGGTTTTGCTGCCACAGCAAAGTTGCCAGCGGGGAAAAGTGATGCTGGTCCTCACTGCCTCCTGGAACCCCTTCAAATGCCCCAGACAATTTGGCCCTCTCTGCTTTCCTGTGCACTATATCCTCAAAAGTACCTTTTTTCACTCTCGGCGGTGTTTGGAGTAAAAAAGACAAACGTCTAGGATTTGCTGCCACAGCAAAGTTGCCAGCCAGGGAAAGTGATGCTGATCCTCACTGCCTCCTGGAACCCTTTCAAATGCCCCAGACAATTTGGCCCTCTCTGCTTTCCTGCGCACTCTATCCTCAAAAGCAACTTTTTTCACTCTCGGCGGCCTCCGGAGCAAAAAAGAAAAACGTCCAGCTTTTGCTGCCACAGCAAAGGTGCCAGCGGGGAAAAGTGATGCTGGTCCTCACTGCCTCCTGGAATCCCTTCAAATGCCCCAGACAATTTGGCCCTCTCTGCTTTCCTGTGTACTCTATCCTCAAAAGTACCTTTTTTCACTCTCGGCGGCTTTTGGAGCAAAAAAGACAAACGTCTAGGATTTGCTGCCACAGCAAAGTTGCCAGCCAGGAAAAGTGATGCTGATCCTCACTGCATCCTGGAACCCCTTCAAATGCCCCAGAAAATTTGGCCCTCTCTGCTTTCCTGCGCACTCTATCCTCAAAAGCACCTTTTTTCACTCTCGGCGGCGTTTGGAGCAAAAAAGAGAAACGTCCAGCTTTTGCTGCCACAGCAAAGGTGCCAAAGGGGAAAAGTGATACTGGTTCTCACTGCCTCCTGGAACCCCTTCAAATGCCCCAGACAATTTGGACGTCACTGCTTTCCTGTACACTCTATCCACAAAAGCACCTTTTTTTCACTTTTAGCGGTGTTAGGCGCAAAAAAGACAAACGTCCAGCTTTTGCTGCCACAGCAAAGGTGCCAGCGGGGAAAAGTGATGCTCGTCCTCACTGCCTCCTGGAACCCTTTCAAATGCCCCAGACAATTTGGCCAGCTCTGCTTTTTTGCGCACTCTATCCTCAAAAGCACGTTTTTTCACTCTCGCAGCCTCCGCAGCAAAAAAGACAAACGTCCTGCTTTTGCTGCCACAGCAAAGGTGCCAGCGGGGAAAAGTGATGCTGGTCCTCACTGCCTCCTGGAACCCCTTCAAATGCCCCAGACAATTTGGCCCTCTCTGCTTTCCTGCACACTCTATCCTCAAAAGCACCTTTTTTCACTCTCGGCGGCGTTTGGAGCAAAAAAGACAAACGTCCAGCTTTTGCTGCCACAGCAAAGGTGCCAGGGGGGAAAAGTGATGCTCGTCCTCACTGCCTCCTGGAACCCCTTCAAATCCCTCGCACAATTTGGCCCTCTCTGCTTTCCTGCGCACTCTATCCTCAAAAGAAATTTTTTTCAATCTCGGCGGCGTTTGGAGTAAAAAAGAGAAACGTCCAGCTTTTGCTGCCACAGCAAAGGTGCCAAAGGGGAAAAGTGATGCTGGTCCTCACTGCCTCCTGGAACCCCTTCAAATGCCCCAGACAATTTGGCCCTCTCTGCTTTCCTGCGCACTCTATCCTCAAAAGCACCTTTTTTTCACTTTTAGCGGTGTTAGGCGCAAAAAGACAAACGTCCAGCTTTTGCTACCACAGCAAAGGTGCCAGCGGGGAAAAGTGATGCTGGTCCTCACTGCCTCCTGGAACCCTTTCAAATGCCCCAGACAATTTGAACCTCTCTGCTTTCCTGCGCACTCTATCCTCAAAAGCAACTTTTTTCACACTCGGCGGCCTCCGGAGCAAAAAAGACAAACGTCCTGCTTTTGCTGCCACAGCAAAGGTGCCAGCGGGGAAAAGTGATGCTCGTCCTCACTGCCTCCTGGAACCCCTTCAAATGCCCCAGACAATTTGGCCCTCTCTGCTTTCCTGTGCACTCTATCCTCAAAAGTACCTTTTTTCACTCTCGGCGGTGTTTGGAGCAAAAAAGACAAACGTCTAGGATTTGCTGCCACAGCAAAGTTGCCAGCGGGGAAAAGTGATGCTGATCCTCACTGCCTCCTGGAACCCTTTCAAATGCCCCAGACAATTTGGCCCTCTCTGCTTTCCTGCGCACTCTATCCTCAAAAGCAACTTTTTTCACTCTCGGCGGCCTCCGGAGCAAAAAAGACAAACGTCCAGCTTTTGCTCCCACAGCAAAGGTGCCAGCGGGGAAAAGTGATGCTATTCCTCACTGCCTTCTTGAACCCCTTCAAATGCCTCGCACAATTTGGCCCTCTCTGCTTTCCTGCGCACTCTATCCTCAAAAGCACCTTTTTTCACTCTCGGCGGCGTTTGGAGCAAAAAAGACAAACGTCCAGCTTTTGCTGCCACAGCAAAGGTGCCAGCGGGGAAAAGTGATGCTGGTCCTCACTGCCTCCTGGAATCCCTTCAAATGCCCCAGACAATTTGGCCCTCTCTGCTTTCCTGTGAACTCCATCCTCAAAAGTACCTTTTTTCACTCTCGGCGGCGTTTAGATCAAAAAAGACAAACGTCTAGGATTTGCTGCCACAGCAAAGTTGCCAGCCAGGAAAAGTGATGCTGATCCTCACTGCATCCTGGAACCCCTTCAAATGCCCCAGACAATTTGGCCCTCTCTGCTTTCCTGCGCACTCTATCCTCAAAAGAAATTTTTTTCAATCTTGGCGGCGTTTGGAGCAAAAAAGAGAAACGTCCAGCTTTTGCTGCCACAGCAAAGGTGCCAAAGGGGAAAAGTGATGCTGGTCCTCACTGCCTCCTGGAACCCCTTCAAATGCCCCAGACAATTTGGCCCTCTCTGCTTTCCTGCGCACTCTATCCTCAAAAGCAACTTTTTTTCTCTTTTAGCGGTGTTAGGCACAAAAAAGACAAATGTCCAGCTTTTGCTGCCACAGCAAAGGTGCCAGCGGGGAAAAGTGATGCTGGTCCTCACTGCCTCCTGGAACCCTTTCAAATGCCCCAGACAATTTGGCCCTCTCTGCTTTCCTGCGCACTCTATCCTCAAAAGCAACTTTTTTCACTCTCGGCGGCCTCCGGAGCAAAAAAGAAAAACGTCCAGCTTTTGCTGCCACAGCAAAGGTGCCAGCGGGGAAAAGTGATGCTGGTCCTCACTGCCTCCTGGAACCCCTTCAAATGCCCCAGACAATTTGGCCCTCTCTGCTTTCCTGTGTACTCTATCCTCAAAAGTACCTTTTTTCACTCTCGGCGGCTTTTGGAGCAAAAAAGACAAACGTCTAGGATTTGCTGCCACAGCAAAGTTGCCAGCCAGGAAAAGTGATGCTCATCCTCACTGCATCCTGGAACCCCTTCAAATGCCCCAGAAAATTTGGCCCTCTCTGCTTTCCTGCGCACTCTATCCTCAAAAGCACCTTTTTTCAATCTCGGCGGCGTTTGGAGCAAAAAAGACAAACGTCCAGCTTTTGCTGCCACAGCAAAGGTGCCAACGGGGAAAAGTGATACTGGTTCTCACTGCCTCCTGGAACCCCTTCAAATGCCCCAGACAATTTGGCCCTCTCTGCTTTCCTGCGCACTCTATCCTCAAAAGCACCTTTTTTTCACTTTTAGCGGTGTTAGGCGCAAAAAAGACAAACGTCCAGCTTTTGCTGCCACAGCAAAGGTGCCAGCGGGGAAAAGTGATGCTCGTCCTCACTGCCTCCTGGAACCCTTTCAAATGCCCCAGACAATTTGGCACTCTCTGCTTTTCTGTGCACTCTATCCTGAAAAGTACCTTTTTTCACTCTCGGCGGCATTTGGAGCAAAAAAGACAAACGTCTAGGATTTGTTGCCACAGCAAAGTTGCCAGCCAGGAAAAGTGATGCTGATCTTCACTGCCTCCTGGAACCCCTTCAAATGCCTCGCACAATTTGGCCCTCTCTGTTTTCCTGCGCACTCTATCCTCAAAAGCACCTTTTTTCACTCTCGGCGGCCTCTGGAGCAAAAAAGACAAACGTCTAGGTTTTGCTGCCACAGCAAAGTTGCCAGCGGGGAAAAGTGATGCTGGTCCTCACTGCCTCCTGGAACCCCTTCAAATGCCCCAGACAATTTGGCCCTCTCTGCTTTCCTGTGCACTCTATCCTCAAAAGTACCTTTTTTCACTCTCGGCGGTGTTTGGAGTAAAAAAGACAAACGTCTAGGATTTGCTGCCACAGCAAAGTTGCCAGCCAGGGAAAGTGATGCTGATCCTCACTGCCTCCTGGAACCCTTTCAAATGCCCCAGACAATTTGGCCCTCTCTGCTTTCCTGCGCACTCTATCCTCAAAAGCAACTTTTTTCACTCTCGGCGGCCTCCGGAGCAAAAAAGAAAAACGTCCAGCTTTTGCTGCCACAGCAAAGGTGCCAGCGGGGAAAAGTGATGCTGGTCCTCACTGCCTCCTGGAATCCCTTCAAATGCCCCAGACAATTTGGCCCTCTCTGCTTTCCTGTGTACTCTATCCTCAAAAGTACCTTTTTTCACTCTCGGCGGCTTTTGGAGCAAAAAAGACAAACGTCTAGGATTTGCTGCCACAGCAAAGTTGCCAGCCAGGAAAAGTGATGCTGATCCTCACTGCATCCTGGAACCCCTTCAAATGCCCCAGAAAATTTGGCCCTCTCTGCTTTCCTGCGCACTCTATCCTCAAAAGCACCTTTTTTCACTCTCGGCGGCGTTTGGAGCAAAAAAGACAAACGTCCAGCTTTTGCTGCCACAGCAAAGGTGCCAGCGGGGAAAAGTGATGCTGGTCCTCACTGCCTCCTGGAATCCCTTCAAATGCCCCAGACAATTTGGCCCTCTCTGCTTTCCTGTGAACTCCATCCTCAAAAGTACCTTTTTTCACTCTCGGCGGCGTTTAGATCAAAAAAGACAAACGTCTAGGATTTGCTGCCACAGCAAAGTTGCCAGCCAGGAAAAGTGATGCTGATCCTCACTGCATCCTGGAACCCCTTCAAATGCCCCAGACAATTTGGCCCTCTCTGCTTTCCTGCGCACTCTATCCTCAAAAGAAATTTTTTTCAATCTTGGCGGCGTTTGGAGCAAAAAAGAGAAACGTCCAGCTTTTGCTGCCACAGCAAAGGTGCCAAAGGGGAAAAGTGATGCTGGTCCTCACTGCCTCCTGGAACCCCTTCAAATGCCCCAGACAATTTGGCCCTCTCTGCTTTCCTGCGCACTCTATCCTCAAAAGCAACTTTTTTTCTCTTTTAGCGGTGTTAGGCACAAAAAAGACAAATGTCCAGCTTTTGCTGCCACAGCAAAGGTGCCAGCGGGGAAAAGTGATGCTGGTCCTCACTGCCTCCTGGAACCCTTTCAAATGCCCCAGACAATTTGGCCCTCTCTGCTTTCCTGCGCACTCTATCCTCAAAAGCAACTTTTTTCACTCTCGGCGGCCTCCGGAGCAAAAAAGAAAAACGTCCAGCTTTTGCTGCCACAGCAAAGGTGCCAGCGGGGAAAAGTGATGCTGGTCCTCACTGCCTCCTGGAACCCCTTCAAATGCCCCAGACAATTTGGCCCTCTCTGCTTTCCTGTGTACTCTATCCTCAAAAGTACCTTTTTTCACTCTCGGCGGCTTTTGGAGCAAAAAAGACAAACGTCTAGGATTTGCTGCCACAGCAAAGTTGCCAGCCAGGAAAAGTGATGCTCATCCTCACTGCATCCTGGAACCCCTTCAAATGCCCCAGAAAATTTGGCCCTCTCTGCTTTCCTGCGCACTCTATCCTCAAAAGCACCTTTTTTCAATCTCGGCGGCGTTTGGAGCAAAAAAGACAAACGTCCAGCTTTTGCTGCCACAGCAAAGGTGCCAACGGGGAAAAGTGATACTGGTTCTCACTGCCTCCTGGAACCCCTTCAAATGCCCCAGACAATTTGGCCCTCTCTGCTTTCCTGCGCACTCTATCCTCAAAAGCACCTTTTTTTCACTTTTAGCGGTGTTAGGCGCAAAAAAGACAAACGTCCAGCTTTTGCTGCCACAGCAAAGGTGCCAGCGGGGAAAAGTGATGCTCGTCCTCACTGCCTCCTGGAACCCTTTCAAATGCCCCAGACAATTTGGCACTCTCTGCTTTTCTGTGCACTCTATCCTGAAAAGTACCTTTTTTCACTCTCGGCGGCATTTGGAGCAAAAAAGACAAACGTCTAGGATTTGTTGCCACAGCAAAGTTGCCAGCCAGGAAAAGTGATGCTGATCTTCACTGCCTCCTGGAACCCCTTCAAATGCCTCGCACAATTTGGCCCTCTCTGTTTTCCTGCGCACTCTATCCTCAAAAGCACCTTTTTTCACTCTCGGCGGCCTCTGGAGCAAAAAAGACAAACGTCTAGGTTTTGCTGCCACAGCAAAGTTGCCAGCGGGGAAAAGTGATGCTGGTCCTCACTGCCTCCTGGAACCCCTTCAAATGCCCCAGACAATTTGGCCCTCTCTGCTTTCCTGTGCACTCTATCCTCAAAAGTACCTTTTTTCACTCTCGGCGGTGTTTGGAGTAAAAAAGACAAACGTCTAGGATTTGCTGCCACAGCAAAGTTGCCAGCCAGGGAAAGTGATGCTGATCCTCACTGCCTCCTGGAACCCTTTCAAATGCCCCAGACAATTTGGCCCTCTCTGCTTTCCTGCGCACTCTATCCTCAAAAGCAACTTTTTTCACTCTCGGCGGCCTCCGGAGCAAAAAAGAAAAACGTCCAGCTTTTGCTGCCACAGCAAAGGTGCCAGCGGGGAAAAGTGATGCTGGTCCTCACTGCCTCCTGGAATCCCTTCAAATGCCCCAGACAATTTGGCCCTCTCTGCTTTCCTGTGTACTCTATCCTCAAAAGTACCTTTTTTCACTCTCGGCGGCTTTTGGAGCAAAAAAGACAAACGTCTAGGATTTGCTGCCACAGCAAAGTTGCCAGCCAGGAAAAGTGATGCTGATCCTCACTGCATCCTGGAACCCCTTCAAATGCCCCAGAAAATTTGGCCCTCTCTGCTTTCCTGCGCACTCTATCCTCAAAAGCACCTTTTTTCACTCTCGGCGGCGTTTGGAGCAAAAAAGACAAACGTCCAGCTTTTGCTGCCACAGCAAAGGTGCCAGCGGGGAAAAGTGATGCTGGTCCTCACTGCCTCCTGGAATCCCTTCAAATGCCCCAGACAATTTGGCCCTCTCTGCTTTCCTGTGAACTCCATCCTCAAAAGTACCTTTTTTCACTCTCGGCGGCGTTTAGATCAAAAAAGACAAACGTCTAGGATTTGCTGCCACAGCAAAGTTGCCAGCCAGGAAAAGTGATGCTGATCCTCACTGCATCCTGGAACCCCTTCAAATGCCCCAGACAATTTGGCCCTCTCTGCTTTCCTGCGCACTCTATCCTCAAAAGAAATTTTTTTCAATCTTGGCGGCGTTTGGAGCAAAAAAGAGAAACGTCCAGCTTTTGCTGCCACAGCAAAGGTGCCAAAGGGGAAAAGTGATGCTGGTCCTCACTGCCTCCTGGAACCCCTTCAAATGCCCCAGACAATTTGGCCCTCTCTGCTTTCCTGCGCACTCTATCCTCAAAAGCAACTTTTTTTCTCTTTTAGCGGTGTTAGGCACAAAAAAGACAAATGTCCAGCTTTTGCTGCCACAGCAAAGGTGCCAGCGGGGAAAAGTGATGCTGGTCCTCACTGCCTCCTGGAACCCTTTCAAATGCCCCAGACAATTTGGCCCTCTCTGCTTTCCTGCGCACTCTATCCTCAAAAGCAACTTTTTTCACTCTCGGCGGCCTCCGGAGCAAAAAAGAAAAACGTCCAGCTTTTGCTGCCACAGCAAAGGTGCCAGCGGGGAAAAGTGATGCTGGTCCTCACTGCCTCCTGGAACCCCTTCAAATGCCCCAGACAATTTGGCCCTCTCTGCTTTCCTGTGTACTCTATCCTCAAAAGTACCTTTTTTCACTCTCGGCGGCTTTTGGAGCAAAAAAGACAAACGTCTAGGATTTGCTGCCACAGCAAAGTTGCCAGCCAGGAAAAGTGATGCTCATCCTCACTGCATCCTGGAACCCCTTCAAATGCCCCAGAAAATTTGGCCCTCTCTGCTTTCCTGCGCACTCTATCCTCAAAAGCACCTTTTTTCAATCT
This sequence comes from Vanellus vanellus, assembly GCF_965231255.1. Taxonomy (NCBI): domain Eukaryota; kingdom Metazoa; phylum Chordata; class Aves; order Charadriiformes; family Charadriidae; genus Vanellus; species Vanellus vanellus. The sequence continues at coordinate 177,943 of NW_028128852.1, forward strand.
CGGCGGCGTTTGGAGCAAAAAAGACAAACGTCCAGCTTTTGCTGCCACAGCAAAGGTGCCAACGGGGAAAAGTGATACTGGTTCTCACTGCCTCCTGGAACCCCTTCAAATGCCCCAGACAATTTGGCCCTCTCTGCTTTCCTGCGCACTCTATCCTCAAAAGCACCTTTTTTTCACTTTTAGCGGTGTTAGGCGCAAAAAAGACAAACGTCCAGCTTTTGCTGCCACAGCAAAGGTGCCAGCGGGGAAAAGTGATGCTCGTCCTCACTGCCTCCTGGAACCCTTTCAAATGCCCCAGACAATTTGGCACTCTCTGCTTTCCTGTGCACTCTATCCTGAAAAGTACCTTTTTTCACTCTCGGCGGCATTTGGAGCAAAAAAGACAAACGTCTAGGATTTGTTGCCACAGCAAAGTTGCCAGCCAGGAAAAGTGATGCTGATCTTCACTGCCTCCTGGAACCCCTTCAAATGCCTCGCACAATTTGGCCCTCTCTGTTTTCCTGCGCACTCTATCCTCAAAAGCACCTTTTTTCACTCTCGGCGGCCTCTGGAGCAAAAAAGACAAACGTCTAGGTTTTGCTGCCACAGCAAAGTTGCCAGCGGGGAAAAGTGATGCTGGTCCTCACTGCCTCCTGGAACCCCTTCAAATGCCCCAGACAATTTGGCCCTCTCTGCTTTCCTGTGCACTCTATCCTCAAAAGTACCTTTTTTCACTCTCGGCGGTGTTTGGAGTAAAAAAGACAAACGTCTAGGATTTGCTGCCACAGCAAAGTTGCCAGCCAGGGAAAGTGATGCTGATCCTCACTGCCTCCTGGAACCCTTTCAAATGCCCCAGACAATTTGGCCCTCTCTGCTTTCCTGCGCACTCTATCCTCAAAAGCAACTTTTTTCACTCTCGGCGGCCTCCGGAGCAAAAAAGAAAAACGTCCAGCCTTTGCTTCCACAGCAAAGGTGCCAGCGGGGAAAAGTGATGCTGGTCCTCACTGCCTCCTGGAATCCCTTCAAATGCCCCAGACAATTTGGCCCTCTCTGCTTTCCTGTGTACTCTATCCTCAAAAGTACCTTTTTTCACTCTCGGCGGCTTTTGGAGCAAAAAAGACAAACGTCTAGGATTTGCTGCCACAGCAAAGTTGCCAGCCAGGAAAAGTGATGCTGATCCTCACTGCATCCTGGAACCCCTTCAAATGCCCCAGAAAATTTGGCCCTCTCTGCTTTCCTGCGCACTCTATCCTCAAAAGCACCTTTTTTCACTCTCGGCGGCGTTTGGAGCAAAAAAGAGAAACGTCCAGCTTTTGCTGCCACAGCAAAGGTGCCAAAGGGGAAAAGTGATACTGGTTCTCACTGCCTCCTGGAACCCCTTCAAATGCCCCAGACAATTTGGACGTCACTGCTTTCCTGTACACTCTATCCTCAAAAGCACCTTTTTTTCACTTTTAGCGGTGTTAGGCGCAAAAAAGACAAACGTCCAGCTTTTGCTGCCACAGCAAAGGTGCCAGCGGGGAAAAGTGATGCTCGTCCTCACTGCCTCCTGGAACCCTTTCAAATGCCCCAGACAATTTGGCCCGCTCTGCTTTTTTGCGCACTCTATCCTCAAAAGCACGTTTTTTCACTCTCGCAGCCTCCGCAGCAAAAAAGACAAACGTCCTGCTTTTGCTGCCACAGCAAAGGTGCCAGCGGGGAAAAGTGATGCTGGTCCTCACTGCCTCCTGGAACCCCTTCAAATGCCCCAGACAATTTGGCCCTCTCTGCTTTCCTGCACACTCTATCCTCAAAAGCACCTTTTTTCACTCTCGGCGGCGTTTGGAGCAAAAAAGACAAACGTCCAGCTTTTGCTGCCACAGCAAAGGTGCCAGGGGGGAAAAGTGATGCTCGTCCTCACTGCCTCCTGGAACCCCTTCAAATCCCTCGCACAATTTGGCCCTCTCTGCTTTCCTGCGCACTCTATCCTCAAAAGAAATTTTTTTCAATCTCGGCGGCGTTTGGAGTAAAAAAGAGAAACGTCCAGCTTTTGCTGCCACAGCAAAGGTGCCAAAGGGGAAAAGTGATGCTGGTCCTCACTGCCTCCTGGAACCCCTTCAAATGCCCCAGACAATTTGGCCCTCTCTGCTTTCCTGCGCACTCTATCCTCAAAAGCACCTTTTTTTCACTTTTAGCGGTGTTAGGCGCAAAAAAGACAAACGTCCAGCTTTTGCTACCACAGCAAAGGTGCCAGCGGGGAAAAGTGATGCTGGTCCTCACTGCCTCCTGGAACCCTTTCAAATGCCCCAGACAATTTGAACCTCTCTGCTTTCCTGCGCACTCTATCCTCAAAAGCAACTTTTTTCACACTCGGCGGCCTCCGGAGCAAAAAAGACAAACGTCCTGCTTTTGCTGCCACAGCAAAGGTGCCAGCGGGGAAAAGTGATGCTCGTCCTCACTGCCTCCTGGAACCCCTTCAAATGCCCCAGACAATTTGGCCCTCTCTGCTTTCCTGTGCACTCTATCCTCAAAAGTACCTTTTTTCACTCTCGGCGGTGTTTGGAGCAAAAAAGACAAACGTCTAGGATTTGCTGCCACAGCAAAGTTGCCAGCGGGGAAAAGTGATGCTGATCCTCACTGCCTCCTGGAACCCTTTCAAATGCCCCAGACAATTTGGCCCTCTCTGCTTTCCTGCGCACTCTATCCTCAAAAGCAACTTTTTTCACTCTCGGCGGCCTCCGGAGCAAAAAAGACAAACGTCCAGCTTTTGCTCCCACAGCAAAGGTGCCAGCGGGGAAAAGTGATGCTATTCCTCACTGCCTTCTTGAACCCCTTCAAATGCCTCGCACAATTTGGCCCTCTCTGCTTTCCTGCGCACTCTATCCTCAAAAGCAACTTTTTTCACTCTTGGCGGCGTTTGGAGAAAAAAAGACAAACGTCCAGCTTTTGCTGCCACAGCAAAGGTCCCAGCGGGAAAAAGTGATGCTGATCCTCACTGCCTCCTGGAACCCCATCGAATGCCCCAGACAATTTGGCCCTCTCTGCTTTCCTGCGCACTCTATCCTCAAAAGCACCTTTTTTCACTCTCGGCGGCGTTTGAAGCAAAAAAGACAAACGTCCAGCTTTTGCTGCCAGAGCAAAGGTCCCAGCGGCGAAAAGTGATGCTGGTCCTCACTGCCTCCTGGAATCCCTTCAAATGCCCCAGACAATTTGGCCCTCTCTGCTTTCCTGTGCACTCTATCCTCAAAAGTACCTTTTTTCACTCTCGGCGGCGTTTAGAGCAAAAAAGACAAACGTCCAGGATTTGCTGCCACAGCAAAGTTGCCAGCCAGGAAAAGTGATGCTGATCCTCACTGCATCCTGGAACCCCTTCAAATGCCCCAGACAATTTGGCCCTCTCTGCTTTCCTGCGCACTCTATCCTCAAAAGCACCTTTTTTCAATCTCGGCGGCGTTTGGAGCAAAAAAGACAAACGTCCAGCTTTTGCTGCCACAGCAAAGGTGCCAACAGGGAAAAGTGATGCTGGTCCTCACTGCCTCCTGGAACCCCTTCAAATGCCCCAGACAATTTGGCCCTCTCTGCTTTCCTGCGCACTCTATCCTCAAAAGCAACTTTTTTCACTCTCGGCGGCGTTTGGAGCAAAAAAGACAAACGTCCAGCTTTTGCTGCCAGAGCAAAGGTCCCAGCGGGGAAAACTCATGCTGGTCCTCACTGCCTCCTGGAACCCCTTCAAATGCCCCAGACAATTTGGCCCTCTCTCCTTTCCTTCGCACTCTATCCTCAAAAGCACCTTTTTTTCTCTTTTAGCGGTGTTAGGCGCAAAAAAGACAAACGTCCAGCTTTTGCTGCCACAGCAAAGGTGCCAGCAAGGAAAAGTGATGCTGGTCCTCACTGCCTCCTGGAACCCCATCGAATGCCCCAGACAATTTGGCACTCTCTGCTTTCCTGCGCACTCTATCCTCAAAAGCACCTTTTTTCACTCTCGGCGGCGTTTGGAGCAAAAAAGCAAACGTCCAGCTTTTGCTGCCACAGCAAAGGTGCCAGCGGGTAAAAGTCATGCTGGTCCTCACTGCCTCCTGGAACCCCTTCAAATGCCCCAGACAATTTGGCCCTCTCTGCTTTCCTGTGCACTCTATCCTCAAAAGCACCTTTTTTCACTGTCGGCGGCGTTTGGAGCAAAAAAGACAAACGTCTAGGATTTGCTGCCACAGCAAAGTTGCCAGCCAGGAAAAGTGATGCTGGTCCTCACTGCATTCTGGAACCCCTTCAAATGCCCCAGAAAATTTGGCCCTCTCTGCTTTCCTGCGCACTCTATCCTCAAAAGCACCTTTTTTTCACATTTAGCGGTGTTAGGCGCAAAAAAGACAAACGTCCAGCTTTTGCTGCCACAGCAAAGGTGCCAGCGGGGAAAAGTGATGCTCGTCCTCACTGCCTCCTGGAACCCTTTCAAATGCCCCAGAAAATTTGGCCCTCTCTGCTTTCCTGCGCACTCTATCCTCAAAAGCAACTTTTTTCACTCTCGGCGGCCTCCGGAGCAAAAAAGACAAACGTCCAGCTTTTGCTGCCACAGCAAAGGTGCCAGCGGGGAAAAGTGATGCTGGTCCTCACTGCCTCCTGGAACCCCTTCAAATGCCTCGCACAATTTGGCCATCTCTGCTTTCCTGTGCACTCTATCCTCAAAAGTACCTTTTTTCACTCTCGGCGGCGTTTGGAGAAAAAAAGACAAACGTCTAGGATTTGCTGCCACAGCAATGTTGCCAGCCAGGAAAAGTGATGCTGGTCCTCACTGCCTCCTTGAACCCCTTCAAATGCCTCACACAATTTGGCCCTCTCTGCTTTCCTGCGCACTCTATCCTCAAAAGCACCTTTTTTCACTCTCGGCGGCCTCTGGAACTAAAAAGAAAAACGTCTAGGTTTTGCTGCCACAGCAAAGTTGCCAGCGGGGAAACGTGATGCTGGTCCTCACTGCCTCCTGGAACCCCATCGAATGCCCCAGACAATTTGGCCCTCTCTGCTTTCCTGCGCACTCTATCCTCAAAAGCAACTTTTTTCAATCTCGGCGGCGTTCGGAGCAAAAAAGAGAAACGTCCAGCTTTTGCTGCCACAGTAAAGGTGCCAACGAGGAAAAGTGATGCTGGTCCTCACTGCCTCCTGGAACCCCTTCAAAGGCCCCAGACAATTTGGCCCTCTCTGCTTTCCTTCGCACTCTATCCTCAAAAGCACCTTTTTTTCACTTTTAGCGGTGTTAGGCGCAAAAAAGACAATCGTCCAGCTTTTGCTGCCACAGCAAAGGTGCCAGCGGGGAAAAGTGATGCTGGTCCTCACTGCCTCCTGGAACCCCTTCAAATGCCCCAGACAATTTGGCCCTCTCTACTTTCCTGCGCACTCTATCCTCAAAAGCAACTTTTTTCACTCTCGGCGGCGTTTGGAGCAAAAAAGACAAACGTCCAGCTTTTGCTGCCAGAGCAAAGGTCCCAGCGGGGAAAAGTGATGCTGGTCCTCACTGCCTCCTGGAACCACTTCAAATGGCTCACACAATATGGCCCTCTCTGCTTTCATTCGCGCTCTATCCTCAAAAGCACCTTTTTTCACTTTCTGCATTGTTTGGAGCAAAAAAGACAAACGTCTACGTTTTGCTGCCACAGCAAAGTTGCCAGCGGGGAAAAGTGATGCTGGTCCTCACTGCCTCCTGGAACCCCATCGAATGCCCCAGACAATTTGGCCCTCTCTGCTTTCCTGCGCACTCTATCCTCAAAAGCACCTTTTTTCACTCTCGGCGGCGTTTGGAGCAAAAATGACAAACGTCCAGCTTTTGCTGCCACAGCAAATTTGCCAGCGGGGAAAAGTGATGCTGGTTCTCACTGCCTCCTGGAACCCCATCGAATGACCCAGACAATTTGGCCCTCTCTGCTTTCCTGCGCACTCTATCCTCAAAAGCACCTTTTTTTCACTTTTAGCGGTGTTTGGAGCAAAAAAGACAAACGTCCAGCTTTTGCTGCCACAGCAAAGGTGCCAGCGGGGAAAAGTGATGCTGGTCCTCACTGCCTCCTGGAACCCCTTCAAATGCCCCAGACAATTTGGCCCGCACTGCTTTTTTGCGCACTCTATCCTGAAAAGAACCTTTTTTCACTCTCGCAGCCTCCGCAGCAAAAAAGACAAACGTCCAGCTTTTGCTGCCACAGCAAAGGTGCCAGCGGGGAAAAGTCATGCTGGTCCTCACTGCCTCCTGGAACCCCTTCAAATGCCCCAGACAATTTGGCCCTCTCTGCTTTCCTGCGCACTCTATCCTCAAAAGCACCTTTTTTCACTCTCGGCGGCGTTTGGAGCAAAAAAGACAAATGTCCAGCTTTTGCTGCCACAGCAAAGGTGCCAGCAGGGAAAAGTGATGCTATTCCTCACTGCCTCCTGGAACCCTTTCAAATGCCCCAGACAATTTGGCCATCTCTGCTTTCCTGCGCACTCTATCCTCAAAAGCACCTTTTTTCACTCTCGGCGGCGTTTGGAGCAAAAAAGACAAACGTCCAGCTTTTGCTGCCACAGCAAAGGTGCCAGCGGGGAAAAGTGATGCTCGTCCTCACTGCCTCCTGGAACCCTTTCAAATGCCCCAGACAATTTGGCCCTCTCTGCTTTCCTGCGCACTCTATCCTCAAAAGCAACTTTTTTCATCTCGGCGGCCTCCGGAGCAAAAAAGACAAACGTCCAGCTTTTGCTGCCACAGCAAAGGTGCCAGCGGGGAAAAGTGATGCTATTCCTCACTGCCTCCTGGAACCCCTTCAAATGCCTTGCACAATTTGGCCCTCTCTGCTTTCCTGCGCACTCTATCCTCAAAAGCATCTTTTTTCACTCTCGGCTGCCTCTGGAGCAAAAAAGACATACGTCTAGGTTTTGCTGCCACAGCAAAGTTGCCAGCAGGGAAAAGTGATGCTGGTCCTCACTGCCTCCTGGAACCCCATCGAATGCCCCAGACAATTTGGCCCTCTCTGCTTTCCTGAGGACTCTATCCGCAAAAGCACCTTTTTTCACTCTCGGCGGCGTTTGGAGCAAAAAAGACAAACGTCCAGCTTTTGCTGCCACAGCAAAGGTGCCAGCGGGGAAAAGTGATGCTGGTCCTCACTGCCTCCTGGAACCCCTTCAAATGCCCCAGACAATTTGGCCCTCTCTGCTTTCCTGTGCACTCTATCCTCAAAAGTACCTTTTTTCACTCTCGGCGGCGTTTGGAGCAAAAAAGACAAACGTCCAGCTTTTGCTGCCACAGCAAAGGTGCCAGCGGGGAAAAGTGATGCTGGTCCTCACTGCCTCCTGGAACCCCTTCAAATGCCTCAGACAATTTGGCCCTCTCTGCTTTCCTGCGCACTCTATCCTCAAAAGCAACTTTTTTCACTCTCGGCGGCGTTTGGAGCAAAAAAGACAAACGTCCAGCTTTTGCTGCCAGAGCAAAGGTCCCAGCGGGGAAAACTCATGCTGGTCCTCACTGCCTCCTGGAACCCCTTCAAATGCCCCAGACAATTTGGCCCTCTCTCCTTTCCTTCGCACTCTATCCTCAAAAGCACCTTTTTTTCTCTTTTAGCGGTGTTAGGCGCAAAAAAGACAAACGTCCAGCTTTTGCTGCCACAGCAAAGGTGCCAGCAAGGAAAAGTGATGCTGGTCCTCACTGCCTCCTGGAACCCCATCGAATGCCCCAGACAATTTGGCACTCTCTGCTTTCCTGCGCACTCTATCCTCAAAAGCACCTTTTTTCACTCTCGGCGGCGTTTGGAGCAAAAAAGCAAACGTCCAGCTTTTGCTGCCACAGCAAAGGTGCCAGCGGGTAAAAGTCATGCTGGTCCTCACTGCCTCCTGGAACCCCTTCAAATGCCCCAGACAATTTGGCCCTCTCTGCTTTCCTGTGCACTCTATCCTCAAAAGCACCTTTTTTCACTGTCGGCGGCGTTTGGAGCAAAAAAGACAAACGTCTAGGATTTGCTGCCACAGCAAAGTTGCCAGCCAGGAAAAGTGATGCTGGTCCTCACTGCATTCTGGAACCCCTTCAAATGCCCCAGAAAATTTGGCCCTCTCTGCTTTCCTGCGCACTCTATCCTCAAAAGCACCTTTTTTTCACATTTAGCGGTGTTAGGCGCAAAAAAGACAAACGTCCAGCTTTTGCTGCCACAGCAAAGGTGCCAGCGGGGAAAAGTGATGCTCGTCCTCACTGCCTCCTGGAACCCTTTCAAATGCCCCAGAAAATTTGGCCCTCTCTGCTTTCCTGCGCACTCTATCCTCAAAAGCAACTTTTTTCACTCTCGGCGGCCTCCGGAGCAAAAAAGACAAACGTCCAGCTTTTGCTGCCACAGCAAAGGTGCCAGCGGGGAAAAGTCATGCTGGTCCTCACTGCCTCCTGGAACCCCTTCAAATGCCTCGCACAATTTGGCCATCTCTGCTTTCCTGTGCACTCTATCCTCAAAAGTACCTTTTTTCACTCTCGGCGGCGTTTGGAGAAAAAAAGACAAACGTCTAGGATTTGCTGCCACAGCAATGTTGCCAGCCAGGAAAAGTGATGCTGGTCCTCACTGCCTCCTTGAACCCCTTCAAATGCCTCACACAATTTGGCCCTCTCTGCTTTCCTGCGCACTCTATCCTCAAAAGCACCTTTTTTCACTCTCGGCGGCCTCTGGAACTAAAAAGAAAAACGTCTAGGTTTTGCTGCCACAGCAAAGTTGCCAGCGGGGAAACGTGATGCTGGTCCTCACTGCCTCCTGGAACCCCATCGAATGCCCCAGACAATTTGGCCCTCTCTGCTTTCCTGCGCACTCTATCCTCAAAAGCAACTTTTTTCAATCTCGGCGGCGTTCGGAGCAAAAAAGAGAAACGTCCAGCTTTTGCTGCCACAGTAAAGGTGCCAACGAGGAAAAGTGATGCTGGTCCTCACTGCCTCTGGAACCCCTTCAAAGGCCCCAGACAATTTGGCCCTCTCTGCTTTCCTTCGCACTCTATCCTCAAAAGCACCTTTTTTTCACTTTTAGCGGTGTTAGGCGCAAAAAAGACAATCGTCCAGCTTTTGCTGCCACAGCAAAGGTGCCAGCGGGGAAAAGTGATGCTGGTCCTCACTGCCTCCTGGAACCCCTTCAAATGCCCCAGACAATTTGGCCCTCTCTACTTTCCTGCGCACTCTATCCTCAAAAGCAACTTTTTCACTCTCGGCGGCGTTTGGAGCAAAAAAGACAAACGTCCAGCTTTTGCTGCCAGAGCAAAGGTCCCAGCGGGAAAAGTGATGCTGGTCCTCACTGCCTCCTGGAACCACTTCAAATGGCTCACACATATGGCCCTCTCTGCTTTCATTCGCGCTCTATCCTCAAAAGCACCTTTTTTCACTTTCTGCATTGTTTGGAGCAAAAAAGACAAACGTCTACGTTTTGCTGCCACAGCAAAGTTGCCAGCGGGGAAAAGTGATGCTGGTCCTCACTGCCTCCTGGAACCCCATCGAATGCCCCAGACAATTTGGCCCTCTCTGCTTTCCTGCGCACTCTATCCTCAAAAGCACCTTTTTCACTCTCGGCGGCGTTTGGAGCAAAAAATGACAAACGTCCAGCTTTTGCTGCCACAGCAAATTTGCTTGCCAGCGGGGAAAAGTGATGCTGGTTCTCACTGCCTCCTGGAACCCCATCGAATGACCCAGACAATTTGGCCCTCTCTGCTTTCCTGCGCACTCTATCCTCAAAAGCACCTTTTTTTCACTTTTAGCGGTGTTTGGAGCAAAAAAGACAAACGTCCAGCTTTTGCTGCCACAGCAAAGGTGCCAGCGGGGAAAAGTGATGCTGGTCCTCACTGCCTCCTGGAACCCCTTCAAATGCCCCAGACAATTTGGCCCGCACTGCTTTTTTGCGCACTCTATCCTGAAAAGAACCTTTTTTCACTCTCGCAGCCTCCGCAGCAAAAAAGACAAACGTCCAGCTTTTGCTGCCACAGCAAAGGTGCCAGCGGGGAAAAGTCATGCTGGTCCTCACTGCCTCCTGGAACCCCTTCAAATGCCCCAGACAATTTGGCCCTCTCTGCTTTCCTGCGCACTCTATCCTCAAAAGCACCTTTTTTCACTCTCGGCGGCGTTTGGAGCAAAAAAGACAAATGTCCAGCTTTTGCTGCCACAGCAAAGGTGCCAGCAGGGAAAAGTGATGCTATTCCTCACTGCCTCCTGGAACCCTTTCAAATGCCCCAGACAATTTGGCCATCTCTGCTTTCCTGCGCACTCTATCCTCAAAAGCACCTTTTTTCACTCTCGGCGGCGTTTGGAGCAAAAAAGACAAACGTCCAGCTTTTGCTGCCACAGCAAAGGTGCCAGCGGGGAAAAGTGATGCTCGTCCTCACTGCCTCCTGGAACCCTTTCAAATGCCCCAGACAATTTGGCCCTCTCTGCTTTCCTGCGCACTCTATCCTCAAAAGCAACTTTTTTCATCTCGGCGGCCTCCGGAGCAAAAAAGACAAACGTCCAGCTTTTGCTGCCACAGCAAAGGTGCCAGCGGGGAAAAGTGATGCTATTCCTCACTGCCTCCTGGAACCCCTTCAAATGCCTTGCACAATTTGGCCCTCTCTGCTTTCCTGCGCACTCTATCCTCAAAAGCATCTTTTTTCACTCTCGGCTGCCTCTGGAGCAAAAAAGACATACGTCTAGGTTTTGCTGCCACAGCAAAGTTGCCAGCAGGGAAAAGTGATGCTGGTCCTCACTGCCTCCTGGAACCCCATCGAATGCCCCAGACAATTTGGCCCTCTCTGCTTTCCTGAGGACTCTATCCGCAAAAGCACCTTTTTTCACTCTCGGCGGCGTTTGGAGCAAAAAAGACAAACGTCCAGCTTTTGCTGCCACAGCAAAGGTGCCAGCGGGGAAAAGTGATGCTGGTCCTCACTGCCTCCTGGAACCCCTTCAAATGCCCCAGACAATTTGGCCCTCTCTGCTTTCCTGTGCACTCTATCCTCAAAAGTACCTTTTTTCACTCTCGGCGGCGTTTGGAGCAAAAAAGACAAACGTCCAGCTTTTGCTGCCACAGCAAAGGTGCCAGCGGGGAAAAGTGATGCTGGTCCTCACTGCCTCCTGGAACCCCTTCAAATGCCTCAGACAATTTGGCCCTCTCTGCTTTCCTGCGCACTCTATCCTCAAAAGCACCTTTTTTTCACTTTTAGCGGTGTTAGGCGCAAAAAAGACAAACGTCCAGCTTTTGCTGCCACAGCAAAGGTGCCAGCGGGGAAAAGTGATGCTGGTCCTCACTGCCTCCTGGAACCCTTTCAAATGCCCCAGACAATTTGGTCCTCTCTGCTTTCCTGCGCACTCTGTCCTCAAAAGCAACTTTTTTCACTCTCGGCGGACTCCGGAGCAAAAAAGACAAACGTCCAGCTTTTGCTGCCACAGCAAAGTTGTCAGCGGGGAAAAGTGATGCTGATCCTCACTGCCTCCTGGAACCCCTTCAAATGCCTCGCACAATTTGGCCCTCTCTGCTTTCCTGCGCACTCTATCCTCAAAAGAACTTTTTTCACTCTCGGCGGCGTTTGGAGCAAAAAAGACAAACGTCCAGCTTTTGCTGCCACAGCAAAGGTGCCAGCGGGGAAAAGTGATGCTGGTCCTCACTGCCTCCTGGAACCCCTTCAAATGCCTCACACAATTTGGCCGTCTCTGCTTTCATGCGCGCTCTATCCTCAAAAGCACCTTTTTTCACTTTCTGCATTGTTTGGAGCAAAAAAGACAAACGTCCAGCTTTTGCTGCCAGAGCAAAGGTCCCAGCGGGGAAAAGTGATGCTGATCCTCACTGCCTCCTGGAACCCCTTCAAATGCCCCAGACAATTTGGCCCTCTCTGCTTTCCTGTGCACTCTATCCTCAAAAGTACCTTTTTTCAATCTCGGCGGCGTTTGGAGCAAAAAAGACAAACGTCCAGCTTTTGCTGCCACAGCAAAGGTCCCAGCGGGGAAAAGTGATGCTGGTCCTCACTGCCTCCTGGAACCCCATCGAATGCCCCAGACAATTTGGCCCTCTCTGCTTTCCTGCGCACTCTATCCTCAAAAGCAACTTTTTTCACTCTCGGCGGCGTTTGGAGCAAAAAAGACAAACGTCCAGCTTTTGCTGCCAGAGCAAAGGTCCCAGCGGGGAAAAGTGATGCTGGTCCTCACTGCCTCCTGGAATCCCTTCAAATGCCCCAGACAATTTGGCCCTCTCTGCTTTCCTGTGCACTCTATCCTCAAAAGTACCTTTTTTCACTCTCGGCGGCGTTTAGAGCAAAAAAGACAAACGTCTAGGATTTGCTGCCACAGCAAAGTTGCCAGCCAGGAAAAGTGATGCTGCTCCTCACTGCCTCCTGGAACCCCTTCAAATGCCCCAGACAATTTGGCCCTCTCTGCTTTCCTGCGCACTCTATCCTCAAAAGCATCTTTTTTCAATCTCGGCGGCGTTTGGAGCAAAAAAGAGAAACGTTCAGCTTTTGCTGCCACAGCAAAGGTGCCAACGGGGAAAAGTGATGCTGGTCCTCACTGCCTCCTGGAACCCCTTCAAATGCCCCAGACAATTTGGCCCTCTCTGCTTTCCTGCGCACTCTATCCTCAAAAGCACCTTTTTTCACTCTCGGCGGCCTCCGGAGCAAAAAAGACAAACGTCCAGCTTTTGCTGCCACAGCAAAGGTGTCAGCGGGGAAAAGTCATGCTGGTCCTCACTGCCTCCTGGAACCCCTTCAAATGCCCCAGACAATTTGGCCCTCTCTGCTTTCCTGCGCACTCTATCCTCAAAAGCACCTTTTTTCACTCTCGGCGGCCTCCGGAGCAAAAAAGACAAACGTCTAGGTTTTGCTGCCACAGCAAAGTTGCCAGCGTGTAAAAGTGATGCTGGTCCTCACTGCCTCCTGGAACCCCTTCAAATGCCCCAGACAATTTGGCCCTCTCTGCTTTCCTTCGCACTCTATCCTCAAAAGCACCTTTTTTTCACTTTTAGCGGTGTTAGGCGCAAAAAAGACAAACGTCCAGCTTTTGCTGCTACAGCAAAGGTGCCAGCGGGAAAAGTGATGCTGGTCCTCACTGCCTCTTGGAACCCCTTCAAATGCCCCAGACAATTTGGCCCTCTCTGCTTTCCTGCGCACTCTATCCTCAAAAGAAACTTTTTTCACTCTCGGCGGCGTTTGGAGCAAAAAAGACAAACGTCCAGCTTTTGCTGCCACAGCAAAGGTGCCAGCGGGGAAAAGTGATGCTCGTCCTCACTGCCTCCTGGAATCCCTTCACATGCCCCAGACAATTTGGCCATCTCTGCTTTCCTGCGCACTCTATCCTCAAAAGCACCTTTTTTCACTCTCGGCGGCGTTTGGAGCAAAAAAGACAAACGTCCAGCTTTTGCTGCCACAGCAAAGGTGCCAGCGGGGAAAAGTGATGCTCGTCCTCACTGCCTCCTGGAACCCTTTCAAATGCCCCAGACAATTTGGCCCTCTCTGCTTTCCTGCGCACTCTATCCTCAAAAGCAACTTTTTTCACTCTCGGCGGCCTCCGGAGCAAAAAAGACAAACGTCCAGCTTTTGCTGCCACAGCAAAGGTGCCAGCGGGGAAAAGTGATGCTATTCCTCACTGCCTCCTGGAACCCCTTCAAATGCCTTGCACAATTTGGCCCTCTCTGCTTTCCTGCGCACTCTATCCTCAAAAGCACCTTTTTTCACTCTCGGCTGCCTCTGGAGCAAAAAAGACATACGTCTAGGTTTTGCTGCCACAGCAAAGTTGCCAGCAGGGAAAAGTGATGCTGGTCCTCACTGCCTCCTGGAACCCCTTCAAATGCCCCAGACAATTTGGCCCTCTCTGCTTTCCTGAGGACTCTATCCGCAAAAGCACCTTTTTTCACTCTCGGCGGCGTTTAGAGCAAAAAAGACAAACGTCCAGCTTTTGCTGCCACAGCAAAGGTGCCAGCGGGGAAAAGTGATGCTGGTCCTCACTGCCTCCTGGAACCCCTTCAAATGCCCCAGACAATTTGGCCCTCTCTGCTTTCCTGTGCACTCTATCCTCAAAAGTACCTTTTTTCACTCTCGGCGGCGTTTGGAGCAAAAAAGACAAACGTCCAGCTTTTGCTGCCACAGCAAAGGTGCCAGCGGGGAAAAGTGATGCTGGTCCTCACTGCCTCCTGGAACCCCTTCAAATGCCCCAGACAATTTGGCCCTCTCTGCTTTCCTGCGCACTCTATCCTCAAAAGCACCTTTTTTTCACTTTTAGCGGTGTTAGGCGCAATAAAGACAAACGTCCAGCTTTTGCTGCCACAGCAAAGGTGCCAGCGGGGAAAAGTGATGCTGGTCCTAACTGCATCCTGGAACCCTTTCAAATGCCCCAGACAGTTTGGCCCTCTCTGCTTTCCTGCGCACTCTGTCCTCAAAAGCACCTTTTTTCACTCTCGGCGGCCTCCGGAGCAAAAAAGACAAACGTCCAGCTTTTGCTGCCACAGCAAAGTTGCCAGCGGGGAAAAGTGATGCTGATCCTCACTGCCTCCTGGAACCCCTTCAAATGCCTCGCACAATTTGGCCCTCTCTGCTTTCCTGCGCACTCTATCCTCAAAAGAACTTTTTTCACTCTCGGCGGCGTTTGGAGCAAAAAAGACAAACGTCCAGCTTTTGCTGCCACAGCAAAGGTGCCAGCGGGGAAAAGTGATGCTGGTCCTCACTGCCTCCTGGAACCCCTTCAAATGCCTCACACAATTTGGCCCTCTCTGCTTTCATGCGCGCTCTATCCTCAAAAGCACCTTTTTTCACTTTCTGCATTGTTTGGAGCAAAAAAGACAAACGTCCAGCTTTTGCTGCCACAGCAAAGGTCCCAGCGGGGAAAAGTGATGCTGATCCTCACTGCCTCCTGGAACCCCCTCAAATGCCCCAGACAATTTGGCCCTCTCTGCTTTCCTGTGCACTCTATCCTCAAAAGTACCTTTTTTCAATCTCGGCGGCGTTTGGAGCAAAAAAGACAAACGTCCAGCTTTTGCTGCCACAGCAAAGGTCCCAGCGGGGAAAAGTGATGCTGGTCCTCACTGCCTCCTGGAACCCCATCGAATGCCCCAGACAATTTGGCCCTCTCTGCTTTCCTGCGCACTCTATCCTCAAAAGCACATTTTTTCACTCTCGGCGGCGTTTGGAGCAAAAAAGACAAACGTCCAGCTTTTGCTGCCAGAGCAAAGGTCCCAGCGGGGAAAAGTGATGCTGGTCCTCACTGCCTCCTGGAATCCCTTCAAATGCCCCAGACAATTTGGCCCTCTCTGCTTTCCTGTGCACTCTATCCTCAAATGTACCTTTTTTCACTCTCGGCGGCGTTTAGAGCAAAAAAGACAAACGTCTAGGATTTGCTGCCACAGCAAAGTTGCCAGCCAGGAAAAGTGATGCTGCTCCTCACTGCCTCCTGGAACCCCTTCAAATGCCCCAGACAATTTGGCCCTCTCTGCTTTCCTGCGCACTCTATCCTCAAAAGCAACTTTTTTCAATCTCGGCGGCGTTTGGAGCAAAAAAGAGAAACGTTCAGCTTTTGCTGCCACAGCAAAGGTGCCAACGGGGAAAAGTGATGCTGGTCCTCACTGCCTCCTGGAACCCCTTCAAATGCCCCAGACAATTTGGCCCTCTCTGCTTTCCTGCGCACTCTATCCTCAAAAGCACCTTTTTTCACTCTCGGCGGCCTCCGGAGCAAAAAAGACAAACGTCCAGCTTTTGCTGCCACAGCAAAGGTGCCAGCGGGGAAAAGTCATGCTGGTCCTCACTGCCTCCTGGAACCCCTTCAAATGCCCCAGACAATTTGGCCCTCTCTGCTTTCCTGCGCACTCTATCCTCAAAAGCACCTTTTTTCACTCTCGGCGGCCTCCGGAGCAAAAAAGACAAACGTCTAGGTTTTGCTGCCACAGCAAAGTTGCCAGCGGGTAAAAGTGATGCTGGTCCTCACTGCCTCCTGGAACACCTTCAAATGCCCCAGACAATTTGGCCCTCTCTGCTTTCCTTCGCACTCTATCCTCAAAAGCACCTTTTTTTCACTTTTAGCGGTGTTAGGCGCAAAAAAGACAAACGTCCAGCTTTTGCTGCCACAGCAAAGGTGCCAGCGGGAAAAGTGATGCTGGTCCTTACTGCCTCCTGGAACCCCTTCACATGCCCCAGACAATTTGGCCCTCTCTCCTTTCCTGTGCACTCTATCCTCAAAAGTACCTTTTTTCACTCTCGGCGGCGTTTAGAGCAAAAAAGACAAACGTCTAGGATTTGCTGCAACAGCAAAGTTGCCAGCCAGGAAAAGTGATGCTGGTCCTCACTGCCTCCTGGAACCCCTTCAAATGCCCCAGACAATTTGGCCCTCTCTGCTTTCCTGCGCACTCTATCCTCAAAAGCAACTTTTTTCAATCTCGGCGGCGTTTGGAGCAAAAAAGAGAAACGTTCAGCTTTTGCTGCCACAGCAAAGGTGCCAACGGGGAAAAGTGATGCTGGTCCTCACTGCCTCCTGGAACCCCTTCAAATGCCCCAGACAATTTGGCCCTCTCTGCTTTCCTGCGCACTCTATCCTCAAAAGCACCTTTTTTTCACTTTTAGCGGTGTTAGGCGCAAAAAAGACAAACGTCCAGCTTTTGCTGCCACAGCAAAGGTGCCATCGGGGAAAAGTGATGCTGGTCCTCACTGCCTCCTGGAACCCTTTCAAATGCCCCAGACAATTTGGCCCTCTCTGCTTTCCTGCGCACTCTGTCCTCAAAAGCAACTTTTTTCACTCTCGGCGGCCTCCGGAGCAAAAAAGACAAACGTCCAGCTTTTGCTGCCACAGCAAAGTTGCCAGCGGGGAAAAGTGATGCTGGTCCTCACTGCCTCCTGGAACCCCTTCAAATGCCTCGCACAATTTGGCCCTCTCTGCTTTTCTGCGCACTCTATCCTCAAAAGAACTTTTTTCACTCTCGGCTATGTTTGGGGCAAAAAAGACAAACGTCCAGCTTTTGCTGCCACAGCAAAGGTGCCAGCGGGGAAAAGTGATGCTGGTCCTCACTGCCTCCTGGAACCCCTTCAAATGCCTCACACAATTTGGCCGTCTCTGCTTTCATGCGCGCTCTATCCTCAAAAGCACCTTTTTTCACTTTCTGCATTGTTTGGAGCAAAAAAGACAAACGTCCAGCTTTTGCTGCCAGAGCAAAGGTCCCAGCGGGGGAAAGTGATGCTTGTCCTCACTGACCCCTAGAACCCCTTCAAATGCCCCAGACAATTTGGCCCTCTCTGCTTTCCTGCGCACTCTATCCTCAAAAGCACCTTTTTTCACTTTCGGCGCTCCCTGGAGCAAAAAAGACAAACGTCCAGCTTTTGCTGCCACAGCAAAGGTGCCAGCGGGGAAAAGTGATGCTGGTCCTCACTGCCTCCTGGAACCCCTTCAAATGCCCCAGACAATTTGGCCCTCTCTGCTTTCCTGCGCACTCTATCCTCAAAAGCACCTTTTTTCACTCTCGGCAGCCTCCCCAGCAAAAAAGACAAACGTCCAGCTTTTGCTGCCACAGCAAAGGTGCCAGCGGGGGAAAGTGATGCTGGTCCTCACTACCTCCTGGAACCCCTTCAAATGCCCCAGACAATTTGGCCCTCTCTGCTTTCCTGCGCACTCTATCCTCAAAAGCACCTTTTTTCACTCTCGGCGGCCTCCGGAGCAAAAAAGACAAACGTCTAGGTTTTGCTGCCACAGCAAAGTTGCCAGCGGGTAAAAGTGATGCTGGTCCTCACTGCCTCCTGGAACCCCTTCAAATGCCCCAGACAATTTGGCCCTCTCTGCTTTCCTTCGCACTCTATCCTCAAAAGCACCTTTTTTTCACTTTTAGCGGTGTTAGGCGCAAAAAAGAAAAACGTCCAGCTTTTGCTGCCACAGCAAAGGTGCCAGCGGGAAAAGTGATGCTGGTCCTCACTGCCTCCTGGAACCCCTTCAAATGCCCCAGACAATTTGGCCCTCTCTGCTTTCATGCGCACTCTATCCTCAAAAGCACCTTTTTTCACTTTCTGCATTGTTTGGAGCAAAAAAGACAAACGTCCAGCTTTTGCTGCCAGAGCAAAGGTCCCAGCGGGGAAAAGTGATGCTGGTCCTCACTGCCTCCTGGAATCCCTTCACATGCCCCAGACAATTTGGCCATCTCTGCTTTCCTGCGCACTCTATCCTCAAAAGCACCTTTTTTCACTCTCGGCGGCGTTTGGAGCAAAAAAGACAAACGTCCAGCTTTTGCTGCCACAGCAAAGGTGCCAGCGGGGAAAAGTGATGCTCGTCCTCACTGCCTCCTGGAACCCTTTCAAATGCCCCAGACAATTTGGCCCTCTCTGCTTTCCTGCGCACTCTATCCTCAAAAGCAACTTTTTTCACTCTCGGCGGCCTCCGGAGCAAAAAAGAGAAACGTCCAGCTTTTGCTGCCACAGCAAAGTTGCCAGCAGGGAAAAGTGATGCTGGTCCTCACTGCCTCCTGGAACCCCATCGAATGCCCCAGACAATTTGGCCCTCTCTGCTTTCCTGAGGACTCTGTCCGCAAAAGCACCCTTTTTCACTCTCGGCGGCGTTTGGAGCAAAAAAGACAAACGTCCAGCTTTTGCTGCCACAGCAAAGGTGCCAGCGGGGAAAAGTGATGCTGGTCCTCACTGCCTCCTGGAACCCCTTCAAATGCCCCAGACAATTTGGCCCTCTCTGCTTTCCTGTGCACTCTATCCTCAAAAGTACCTTTTTTCACTCTCGGCGGCGTTTGGAGCAAAAAAGACAAACGTCCAGCTTTTGCTGCCACAGCAAAGGTCCCAGCGGGGAAAAGTGATGCTGGTCCTCACTGCCTCCTGGAACCCCTTCAAATGCCCCAGACAATTTGGCCCTCTCTGCTTTCCTGCGCACTCTATCCTCAAAAGCACCTTTTTTTCACTTTTAGCGGTGTTAGGCGCAATAAAGACAAACGTCCAGCTTTTGCTGCCACAGCAAAGGTACCAGCGGGGAAAAGTGATGCTGGTCCTCACTGCATCCTGGAACCCTTTCAAATGCCCCAGACAATTTGGCCCTCTCTGCTTTCCTGCGCACTCTGTCCTCAAAAGCAACTTTTTTCACTCTCGGCGGCCTCCGGAGCAAAAAAGACAAACGTCCAGCTTTTGCTGCCACAGCAAAGTTGCCAGCGGTGAAAAGTGATGCTGATCCTCACTGCCTCCTGGAACCCCTTCAAATGCCTCGCACAATTTGGCCCTCTCTGCTTTCCTGCGCACTCTATCCTCAAAAGAACTTTTTTCACTCTCGGCGGCGTTTGGAGCAAAAAAGACAAACGTCCAGCTTTTGCTGCCACAGCAAAGGTGCCAGCGGGGAAAAGTGATGCTGGTCCTCACTGCCTCCTGGAACCCCTTCAAATGCCTCACACAATTTGGCCCTCTCTGCTTTCATGCGCGCTCTATCCTCAAAAGCACCTTTTTTCACTTTCTGCATTGTTTGGAGCAAAAAAGACAAACGTCCAGCTTTTGCTGCCACAGCAAAGGTGCCAGCGGGGAAAAGTGATGCTGCTCCTCACTGCCTCCTGGAACCCCTTCAAATGCCCCAGACAATTTGGCCCTCTCTGCTTTCCTGTGCACTCTATCCTCAAAAGTACCTTTTTTCAATCTCGGCGGCGTTTGGAGCAAAAAAGACAAACGTCCAGCTTTTGCTGCCACAGCAAAGGTCCCAGCGGGGAAAAGTGATGCTGGTCCTCACTGCCTCCTGGAACCCCATCGAATGCCCCAGACAATTTGGCCCTCTCTGCTTTCCTGCGCACTCTATCCTCAAAAGCAACTTTTTTCACTCTCGGCGGCGTTTGGAGCAAAAAAGACAAACGTCCAGCTTTTGCTGCCAGAGCAAAGGTCCAGGCGGGGAAAAGTGATGCTGGTCCTCACTGCCTCCTGGAATCCCTTCAAATGCCCCAGACAATTTGGCCCTCTCTGCTTTCCTGTGCACTCTATCCTCAAATGTACCTTTTTTCACTCTCGGCGGCGTTTAGAGCAAAAAAGACAAACGTCTAGGATTTGCTGCCACAGCAAAGTTGCCAGCCAGGAAAAGTGATGCTGCTCCTCACTGCCTCCTGGAACCCCTTCAAATGCCCCAGACAATTTGGCCCTCTCTGCTTTCCTGCGCACTCTATCCTCAAAAGCAACTTTTTTCAATCTCGGCGGCGTTTGGAGCAAAAAAGAGAAACGTCCAGCTTTTGCTGCCACAGCAAAGGTGCCAGCGGGGAAAAGTCATGCTGGTCCTCACTGCCTCCTGGAACCCCTTCAAATGCCCCAGACAATTTGGCCCTCTCTGCTTTCCTGCGCACTCTATCCTCAAAAGCACCTTTTTTCACTCTCGGCGGCCTCCGGAGCAAAAAAGACAAACGTCTAGGTTTTGCTGCCACAGCAAAGTTGCCAGCGGGTAAAAGTGATGCTGGTCCTCACTGCCTCCTGGAACCCCTTCAAATGCCCCAGACAATTTGGCCCTCTCTGCTTTCCTTCGCACTCTATCCTCAAAAGCACCTTTTTTTCACTTTTAGCGGTGTTAGGCGCAAAAAAGACAAACGTCCAGCTTTTGCTGCCACAGCAAAGGTGCCAGCGGGAAAAGTGATGCTGGTCCTCACTGCCTCCTGGAACCCCTTCACATGCCCCAGACAATTTGGCCCTCTCTCCTTTCCTGTGCACTCTATCCTCAAAAGTACCTTTTTTCACTCTCGGCGGCGTTTAGAGCAAAAAAGACAAACGTCTAGGATTTGCTGCAACAGCAAAGTTGCCAGCCAGGAAAAGTGATGCTGATCCTCACTGCATCCTGGAACCCCTTCAAATGCCCCAGACAATTTGGCCCTCTCTGCTTTCCTGAGCACTCTATCCTCAAAAGCAACTTTTTTCAATCTCGGCGGCGTTTGGAGCAAAAAAGAGAAACGTTCAGCTTTTGCTGCCACAGCAAAGGTGCCAACGGGGAAAAGTGATGCTGGTCCTCACTGCCTCCTGGAACCCCTTCAAATGCCCCAGACAATTTGGCCCTCTCTGCTTTCCTGCGCACTCTATCCTCAAAAGCATCTTTTTTTCAATTTTAGCGGTGTTAGGCGCAAAAAAGACAAACGTCCAGCTTTTGCTGCCACAGCAAAGGTGCCATCGGGGAAAAGTGATGCTGGTCCTCACTGCCTCCTGGAACCCTTTCAAATGCCCCAGACAATTTGGCCCTCTCTGCTTTCCTGCGCACTCTGTCCTCAAAAGCACCTTTTTTCACTCTCGGCGGCGTTTGGAGCAAAAAAGACAAACGTCCAGCTTTTGCTGCCACAGCAAAGGTGCCAGCGGGGAAAAGTGATGCTCGTCCTCACTGCCTCCTGGAACCCTTTCAAATGCCCCAGACAATTTGGCCCTCTCTGCTTTCCTGCGCACTCTATCCTCAAAAGCAACTTTTTTCACTCTCGGCGGCCTCCGGAGCAAAAAAGACAAACGTCCAGCTTTTGCTGCCACAGCAAAGGTGCCAGCGGGGAAAAGTGATGCTATTCCTCACTGCCTCCTGGAACCCCTTCAAATGCCTTGCACAATTTGGCCCTCTCTGCTTTCCTGCGCACTCTATCCTCAAAAGCACCTTTTTTCACTCTCGGCTGCCTCTGGAGCAAAAAAGACATACGTCTAGGTTTTGCTGCCACAGCAAAGTTGCCAGCAGGGAAAAGTGATGCTGGTCCTCACTGCCTCCTGGAACCCCATCGAATGCCCCAGACAATTTGGCCCTCTCTGCTTTCCTGAGGACTCTATCCGCAAAAGCACCTTTTTTCACTCTCGGCGGCGTTTGGAGCAAAAAAGACAAACGTCCAGCTTTTGCTGCCACAGCAAAGGTGCCAGCGGGGAAAAGTGATGCTGGTCCTCACTGCCTCCTGGAACCCCTTCAAATGCCCCAGACAATTTGGCCCTCTCTGCTTTCCTGAGGACTCTATCCTCAAAAGCACCTTTTTTCACTCTCGGCGGCCTCCGGAGCAAAAAAGACAAACGTCCAGCTTTTGCTGCCACAGCAAAGGTGCCAGCGGGGAAAAGTCATGCTGGTCCTCACTGCCTCCTGGAACCCCTTCAAATGCCCCAGACAATTTGGCCCTCTCTGCTTTCCTGCGCACTCTATCCTCAAAAGCACCTTTTTTCACTCTCGGTGGCCTCCAGAGCAAAAAAGACAAACGTCTAGGTTTTGCTGCCACAGCAAAGTTGCCAGCGGGTAAAAGTGATGCTGGTCCTCACTGCCTCCTGGAACCCCTTCAAATGCCCCAGACAATTTGGCCCTCTCTGCTTTCCTGCGCACTCTATCCTCAAAAGCACCTTTTTTTCACTTTTAGCGGTGTTAGGCGCAAAAAAGACAAACGTCCAGCTTTTGCTGCCACAGCAAAGGTGCCAGCGGGAAAAGTGATGCTGGTCCTCACTGCCTCCTGGAACCCCTTCACATGCCCCAGACAATTTGGCCCTCTCTCCTTTCCTGTGCACTCTATCCTCAAAAGTACCTTTTTTCACTCTCGGCGGCGTTTAGAGCAAAAAAGACAAACGTCTAGGATTTTCTGCAACAGCAAAGTTGCCAGCCAGGAAAAGTGATGCTGATCCTCACTGCATCCTGGAACCCCTTCAAATGCCCCAGACAATTTGGCCCTCTCTGCTTTCCTGAGCACTCTATCCTCAAAAGCAACTTTTTTCAATCTCGGCGGCGTTTGGAGCAAAAAATAGAAACGTTCAGCTTTTGCTGCCACAGCAAAGGTGCCAACGGGGAAAAGTGATGCTGGTCCTCACTGCCTCCTGGAACCCCTTCAAATGCCCCAGACAATTTGGCCCTCTCTGCTTTCCTGCGCACTCTATCCTCAAAAGCACCTTTTTTTCAATTTTAGCGGTGTTAGGCGCAAAAAAGACAAACGTCCAGCTTTTGCTGCCACAGCAAAGGTGCCATCGGGGAAAAGTGATGCTGGTCCTCACTGCCTCCTGGAACCCTTTCAAATGCCCCAGACAATTTGGCCCTCTCTGCTTTCCTGCGCACTCTGTCCTCAAAAGCAACTTTTTTCACTCTCGGCGGCCTCCGGAGTAAAAAAGACAAACGTCCAGCTTTTGCTGCCACAGCAAAGGTGCCAGCGGGGAAAAGTGATGCTGATCCTCACTGCCTCCAGGAACCCCTTCAAATGCCTCGCACAATTTGGCCCTCTCTGCTTTCCTGCGCACTCTATACTCAAAAGCAACTTTTTTCACTCTCGGCGGCCTCTGGAGCAAAAAAGACAAACGTCTAGGTTTTGCTGCCACAGCAAAGGTGCCAGCGGGGAAAAGTGATGCTGGTCCTCACTGCCTCCTGGAACCCCTTCAAATGCCCCAGACAATTTGGCCCTCTCTGCTTTCCTGCGCACTCTATCCTCAAAAGCACCTTTTTTTCACCTTTAGCAGTGTTAGGCGCAAAAAAGACAAACGTCCAGCTTTTGCTGCCACAGCAAAGGTGCCAGCGGGGAAAAGTGATGCTGGTCCTCACTGCCTCCTGGAACCCCTTCAAATGCCCCAGAGAATTTGGCCCTCTCTGCTTTCCTGCGCACTCTATCCTCAAAAGAACTTTTTTCACTCTCGGCGGCGTTTGGAGCAAAAAAGACAAACGTCCAGCTTTTGCTGTCACAGCAAAGGTGCCAGCGGGGAAAAGTGATGCTGGTCCTCACTGCCTCCTGGAACCCCTTCAAATGCCCCAGACAATTTGGCCCTCTCTGCTTTCCTGCGCACTCTATCCTCAAAAGCACCTTTTTTTCACTTTTAGCGGTGTTAGGCGCAAAAAAGACAAACGTCCAGCTTTTGCTGCCACAGCAAAGGTACCAGCGGAGAAAAGTGATGCTCGTCCTCACTGCCTCCTGGAACCCCTTCAAATGCCTCACACAATTTGGCCCTCTCTGCTTTCATGCGCGCTCTATCCTCAAAAGCACCTTTTTTTAACTTTCTGCATTGTTTGGAGCAAAAAAGACAAACGTCCAGCTTTTGCTGCCAGAGCAAAGGTCCCAGCGGGGAAAAGTGATGCTGGTCCTCACTGCCTCCTGGAATCCCTTCAAATGCCCCAGACAATTTGGCCCTCTCTGCTTTCCTGTGCACTCTATCCTCAAAAGTACCTCTTTTGACTCTCGGCGGCGTTTGGAGCAAAAAAGACAAACGTCCAGCTTTTGCTGCCACAGCAAAGGTCCCAGCGGGGAAAAGTGATGCTGGTCCTCACTGCCTCCTGGAACCCCTTCAAATGCCCCAGACAATTTGGCCCTCTCTGCTTTCCTTCGCACTCTATCCTCAAAAGCACCTTTTTTTCACTTTTAGCGGTGTTAGGCGCAAAAAAGACAAACGTCCAGCTTTTGCTGCCACAGCAAAGGTACCAGCGGAGAAAAGTGATGCTCGTCCTCACTGCCTCCTGGAATCCTTTCAAATGCCTCGCACAATTTGGCCCTCTCTGCTTTCCTGCGCACTCTATCCTCATAAGCACCTTTTTTCACTCTCGGCGGCCTCTGGAGCAAAAAAGACAAACCTCTAGGTTTTGCTGCCACAGCAAAGGTGCCAGCGGGGAAAAGTGATGCTATTCCTCACTGCCTCGTGGAACCCCTTCAAATGCCTCGCACAATTTGGCCCTCTCTGCTTTCCTGCGCACTCTATCCTCATAAGCACCTTTTTTCACTCTCGGCGGCCTCTGGAGCAAAAAAGACAAACCTCTAGGTTTTGCTGCCACAGCAAAGGTGCCAGCGGGGAAAAGTGATGCTATTCCTCACTGCCTCCTGGAACCCCTTCAAATGCCTCGCACAATTTGGCCCTCTCTGCTTTCCTGCGCACTCTATCCTCAAAAGCACCTTTTTTCACTCTCGGCGGCCTCTGGAGCAAAAAAGACAAACGTCCAGCTTTTGCTGCCACAACAAAGGTGCCAGCGGGGAAAAGTGATGCTGGTCCTCACTGCCTCCTGGAATCCCTTCAAATGCCCCTGACAATTTGGCCCTCTCTGCTTTCCTGTGCACTCTATCCTCAAAAGTACCTTTTTTCACTCTCGGCGGCGTTTAGAGCAAAAAAGACAAACGTCTAGGATTTGCTGCCACAGCAAAGTTGACAGCCGGGAAAAGTGATGCTGATCCTCACTGCATCCTGGAACCCCTTCAAATGCCCCAGACAATTTGGCCCGCTCTGCTTTTTTGCGCACTCTATCCTCAAAAGCAACTTTTTTCAATCTCGGCGGCGTTTGGAGCAAAAAAGAGAAACGTTCAGCTTTTGCTGCCACAGCAAAGGTGCCAACGGAAAAAAGTGATGCTGGTCCTCACTTCCTCCTGGAACCCCTTCAAATGCCCCAGACAATTTGGCCCTCTCTGCTTTCCTGCGCAGTCTATCCTCAAAAGCACCTTTTGTCACTCTCGGCAGCCTCCGGAGCAAAAAAGACAAACGTCCAGCTTTTGCTGCCACAGCAAAGGTGCCAGCGGGGAAAAGTCATGCTGGTCCTCACTGCCTCCTGGAACCCCTTCAAATGCCCCAGACAATTTGGCCCTCTCTGCTTTCCTGCGCACTCTATCCTCAAAAGAAACTTTTTTCACTCTCGGCGGCGTTTGGAGCAAAAAAGACAAACGTCCAGCTTTTGCTGCCAGAGCAAAGGTCCCAGCGGGGAAAAGTGATGCTGGTCCTCACTGCCTCCTGGAACCCCTTCAAATGCCTCACACAATTTGGCCCTCTCTGCTTTCCTGCGCACTCTATCCTCAAAAGCACCTTTTTTCACTTTCTGCATTGTTTGGAGCAAAAAAGACAAACGTCCAGCTTTTGCTGCCACAGCAAAGGTGCCAGCGGGGAAAAGTGATGCTGCTCCTCACTGCCTCCTGGAACCCCTTCAAATGCCTCGCACAATTTGGCCCTCTCTGCTTTCCTGCGCACTCTATCCTCAAAAGCACCTTTTTTCACTCTCGGCGGCCTCTGGAGCAAAAAAGACAAACGTCTAGGTTTTGCTGCCACAGCAAAGTTGCCAGCGGGGAAAAGTGATGCTGGTCCTCACTGCCTCCTGGAACCCCTTCAAATACCCCAGACAATTTGGCCCTCTCTGCTTTCCTGCGCACTCTATCCTCAAAAGCACCTTTTTAACACTTTTAGCGGTGTTAGGCGCAAAAAAGACAAACGTCTAGGTTTTGCTGCCACAGCAAAGGTGCCAGCGGGGAAAAGTGATGCTGGTCCTCACTGCCTCCTGGAACCCCTTCAAATGCCCCAGAAAATTTGGCCCTCTCTGCTTTCCTGCGCACTCTATCCTCAAAAGCACCTTTTTTTCACTTTTAGTGGTGTTAGGCGCAAAAAAGACAAACGTCCAGCTTTTGCTGCCACAGCAAAGGTGCCGGCGGAGAAAAGTGATGCTCGTCCTCACTGCCTCCTGGAACCCTTTCAAATGCCCCAGACAATTTGGCCCTCTCTGCTTTCCTGCGCACTCTATCCTCAAAAGCAAATTTTTTCACTCTCGGCGGCCTCTGGAGCATAAAGACAAACGTCCAGCTTTTGCTGCCACAGCAAAGGTGCCAGCGGGGAAAAGTGATGCTATTCCTCACTGCCTCCTGGAACCCCTTCAAATGCCTCGCACAATTTGGCCCTCTCTGCTTTCCTGCGCACTCTATCCTCAAAAGCACCTTTTTTCACTCTCGGCGGCCTCTGGAGCAAAAAAGACAAACGTCCAGCTTTTGCTGCCACAGCAAAGGTGCCAGCGGGGAAAAGTGATGCTGGTCCTCACTGCCTCCTGGAATCCCTTCAAATGCCCCTGACAATTTGGCCCTCTCTGCTTTCCTGTGCACTCTATCCTCAAAAGTACCTTTTTTCACTCTCGGCGGCGTTTAGAGCAAAAAAGAAAAACGTCTAGGATTTGCTGCCACAGCAAAGTTGACAGCCGGGAAAAGTGATGCTGATCCTCACTGCATCCTGGAACCCCTTCAAATGCCCCAGACAATTTGGCCCGCTCTGCTTTTTTGCGCACTCTATCCTCAAAAGCAACTTTTTTCAATCTCGGCGGCGTTTGGAGCAAAAAAGAGAAACGTTCAGCTTTTGCTGCCACAGCAAAGGTGCCAACGGAAAAAAGTGATGCTGGTCCTCACTTCCTCCTGGAACCCCTTCAAATGCCCCAGACAATTTGGCCCTCTCTGCTTTCCTGCGCAGTCTATCCTCAAAAGCACCTTTTGTCACTCTCGGCGGCCTCCGGAGCAAAAAAGACAAACGTCCAGCTTTTGCTGCCACAGCAAAGGTGCCAGCGGGGAAAAGTCATGCTGGTCCTCACTGCCTCCTGGAACCCCTTCAAATGCCCCAGACAATTTGGCCCTCTCTGCTTTCCTGCGCACTCTATCCTCAAAAGAAACTTTTTTCACTCTCGGCGGCGTTTGGAGCAAAAAAGACAAACGTCCAGCTTTTGCTGCCAGAGCAAAGGTCCCAGCGGGGAAAAGTGATGCTGGTCCTCACTGCCTCCTGGAACCCCTTCAAATGCCTCACACAATTTGGCCCTCTCTGCTTTCCTGCGCACTCTATCCTCAAAAGCACCTTTTTTCACTTTCTGCATTGTTTGGAGCAAAAAAGACAAACGTCCAGCTTTTGCTGCCACAGCAAAGGTGCCAGCGGGGAAAAGTGATGCTGCTCCTCACTGCCTCCTGGAACCCCTTCAAATGCCTCGCACAATTTGGCCCTCTCTGCTTTCCTGCGCACTCTATCCTCAAAAGCACCTTTTTTCACTCTCGGCGGCCTCTGGAGCAAAAAAGACAAACGTCTAGGTTTTGCTGCCACAGCAAAGGTGCCAGCGGGGAAAAGTGATGCTGGTCCTCACTGCCTCCTGGAACCCCTTCAAATGCCCCAGACAATTTGGCCCTCTCTGCTTTCCTGCGCACTCTATCCTCAAAAGCACCTTTTTTTCACTTTTAGTGGTGTTAGGCGCAAAAAAGACAAACGTCCAGCTTTTGCTGCCACAGCAAAGGTGCCGGCGGAGAAAAGTGATGCTCGTCCTCACTGCCTCCTGGAACCCTTTCAAATGCCCCAGACAATTTGGCCCTCTCTGCTTTCCTGCGCACTCTATCCTCAAAAGCAAATTTTTTCACTCTCGGCGGCCTCTGGAGCATAAAGACAAACGTCCAGCTTTTGCTGCCACAGCAAAGGTGCCAGCGGGGAAAAGTGATGCTATTCCTCACTGCCTCCTGGAACCCCTTCAAATGCCTCGCACAATTTGGCCCTCTCTGCTTTCCTGCGCACTCTATCCTCAAAAGCAACTTTTTTCACTCTCGGCGGCCTCTGGAGCAAAAAAGACAAACGTCTAGGTTTTGCTGCCACAGCAAAGGTGCCAGCGGGGAAAAGTGATGGTATTCCTCACTGCCTCCTGGAACCCCTTCAAATGCCTCGCACAATTTGGCCCTCTCTGCTTTCCTGCGCACTCTATCCTCAAAAGCACCTTTTTTCACTCTCGGCGGCCTCTGGAGCAAAAAAGACAAACGTCCAGCTTTTGCTGCCACAGCAAAGGTGCCAGCGGGGAAAAGTGATGCTGGTCCTCACTGCCTCCTGGAACCCCTTCAAATGCCTCACACAATTTGGCCCTCTCTGCTTTCCTGCGCACTCTCTCCTCAAAAGCACCTTTTTTCACTTTCTGCATTGTTTGGAGCAAAAAAGACAAATGTCTAGGTTTTGCTGCCACAGCAAAGTTGCCAGCGGGGAAAAGTGATGCTGGTCCTCACTGCCTCCTGGAACCCTTTCAAATGCCCCAGACAATTTGGCCCTCTCTGCTTTCCTGCGCACTCTATCCTCAAAAGACACTTTTTTCACTCTGGGCGGCGTTTGGAGCAAAAAAGACAAACGTCCAGCTTTTGCTGCCACAGCAAAGGTGCCAGCGGGAAAAAGTGATGCTGGTCCTCACTGCCTCCTGGAATCCCTTCAAATGCCCCAGACAATTTGCCCCTCTCTGCTTTCCTGTGCACTCTATCCTCAAAAGTACCTTTTTTCACTGTCGGCGGCGTTTAGAGCAAAAAAGAGAAACGTCTAGGATTTGCTGCCACAGCAAAGTTGCCAGGCAGGAAAAGTGATGCTGATCCTCACTGCATCCTGGAACCCCTTCAAATGCCCCAGACAATTTGGCCCTCTCTGCTTTCCTGCGCACTCTATCCTCAAAAGCAACTTTTTTCACTCTCGGCGGCGTTTGGAGCAAAAAATGAAACGTCCAGCTTTTGCTGCCACAGCAAAGGTGCCAAAGGGGAAAAGTGATGCTGGTCCTCACTGCCTCCTGGAACCCCTTCAAATGCCCCAGACAATTTGGCCCTCTCTGCTTTCCTGCGCACTCTATCCTCAAAAGCACCTTTTTTTCACTTTTAGCGGTGTTAGGCGCAAAAAAGACAAACGTCCAGCTTTTGCTGCCACAGCAAAGGTGCCAGCGCGGAAAAGTGATGCTGGTCCTCACTGCCTCCTGGAACCCCTTCAAATGCCCCAGACAATTTGGCTCTCTCTGCTTTCCTGTGCACTCTATCCTCAAAAGTACCTTTTTTCACTCTCGGCGGTGTTTGGAGCAAAAAAGGCAAACGTCTAGGTTTTGCTGCCACAGCAAAGTTGCCAGCGGGGAAAAGTGATGCTGGTCCTCACTGCCTCCTGGAACCCCTTCAAATGCCCCAGACAATTTGGCCCTCTCTGCTTTCCTTCGCACTCTATCGTCAAAAGCACCTTTTTTTCACTTTTAGCGGTGTTAGGCGCAAAAAAGACAAACGTCCAGCTTTTGCTGCCACAGCAAAGGTGCCAGCGGGGAAAAGTGATGCTGGTCCTCACTGCCTCCTGGAACCCCTTCAAATGCCCCAGACAATTTGGCCCTCTCTGCTTTCCTGAGGACTCTATCCTCAAAAGCACCTTTTTTCACTTTCGGCGCTGTCTGGAGCAAAAAAGACAAACGTCCAGCTTTTGCTGCCACAGCAAAGGCGCCAGCGGGGAAAAGTGATGCTGGTTCTCACTGCCTCCTGGAACCCCTTTAAATGCCCCAGACAATTTGGCCATCTCTGCTTTCCTACGGACTCTATCCTCAAAAGCACCTTTTTTCACTTTCTGCATTGTTTGGAGCAAAAAAGACAAACGTCTAGGATTTGCTGCCACAGCAAAGTTGCCAGCCAGGAAAAGTGATGCTGATCCTCACTGCATCCTGGAACCCCTTCAAATGCCCCAGAAAATTTGGCCCTCTCTGCTTTCCTGCGCACTCTATCCTCAAAAGCACCTTTTTTCACTCTCGGCGGCCTCTGGAGCTAAAAAGACAAACGTCTAGGTTTTGCTGCCACAGCAAAGTTGCCAGCGGGGAAAAGTGATGCTGGTCCTCACTGCCTCCTGGAACCCCTTCAAATGCCCCAGACAATTTGGCCCTCTCTGCTTTCCTGCGCACTCTATCCTCAAAAGCAACTTTTTTTAACTTTTAGCGGTGTTTGGAGGAAAAAAGACAAACGTCCAGCTTTTGCTGCCACAGCAAAGGTGCCAGCGGGGAAAAGTGATGCTGGTCCTCACTGCCTCATGGAACCCCTTCAAATGCCCCAGACAATTTGGCCCGCTCTGCTTTTTTGCGCACTCTATCCTGAAAAGCACCTTTTTTCACTCTCGCAGCCTCCGCAGCAAAAAAGACAAACGTCCAGCTTTTGCTGCCACAGCAAAGGTGCCAGCGGGGAAAAGTGATGCTGGTCCTCACTGCCTCCTGGAACCCCTTCAAATGCCCCAGACAATTTGGCCCTCTCTGCTTTCCTGCGCACTCTATCCTCAAAAGCACCTTTTTTCACTCTCGGCGGCGTTTGGAGCAAAAAAGACAAACGTCCAGCTTTTGCTGCCACAGCAAAGGAGCCAGCGGGGAAAAGTGATGCTATTCCTCACTGCCTCCTGGAACCCCTTCAAAT
This sequence comes from Vanellus vanellus, assembly GCF_965231255.1. NCBI lineage: Eukaryota > Metazoa > Chordata > Aves > Charadriiformes > Charadriidae > Vanellus > Vanellus vanellus. Next base: position 208,674 of record NW_028128852.1, read on the forward strand.
GCCCCAGACAATTTGGCCCTCTCTGCTTTCCTGCGCACTCTATCCTCAAAAGCACCTTTTTTCACTCTCGGCGGCGTTTGGAGCAAAAAAGACAAACGTCCAGCTTTTGCTGCCACAGCAAAGGTGCCAGCGGGGAAAAGTGATGCTGGTCCTCACTGCCTCCTGGAACCCCTTCAAATGCCCCAGACAATTTGGCCCTCTCTGCTTTCCTGCGCACTCTATCCTCAAAAGCAACTTTTTTCACTCTCGGCGGCCTCCGGAGCAAAAAAGACAAACGTCCAGCTTTTGCTGCCACAGCAAAGGTGCCAGCGGGGAAAAGTCATGCTGGTCCTCACTGCCTCCTGGAACCCCTTCAAATGCCCCAGACAATTTGGCCCTCTCTGCTTTCCTGCGCACTCTATCCTCAAAAGCAAATTTTTTCACTCTCGGCGGCCTTTGGAGAAAAAAAGACAAACGTCTAGGTTTTGCTGCCACAGCAAAGTTGCCAGCGGGGAAAAGTGATGCTGGTCCTCACTGCCTCCTGGAACCCCTTCAAATGCCCCAGACAATTTGGCCCTCTCTGCTTTCCTGCGCACTCTATCCTCAAAAGCAACTTTTTTCACTCTCGGCGGCCTTTGGAGAAAAAAAGACAAACGTCTAGGTTTTGCTGCCACAGCAAAGGTGCCAGCGGGGAAAAGTGATGCTGGTCCTCACTGCCTCCTGGAACCCCTTCAAATGCCCCAGACAATTTGGCCCTCTCTGCTTTCCTTCGCACTCTATCCTCAAAAGCACCTTTATTTCACTTTTAGCGGTGTTAGGCGCAAAAAAGACAAACGTCCAGCTTTTGCTGCCACAGCAAAGGTGCCAGCGGAGAAAAGTGATGCTCGTCCTCACTGCCTCCTGGAACCCCTTCAAATGCCCAAGACAATTTGGCCCTCTCTGCTTTCCTGCACACTCTATCCTCAAAAGCAAATTTTTTCACTCTCGGCGGCCTCTGGAGCATAAAGACAAACGTCCAGCTTTTGCTGCCACAGCAAAGGTGCCAGCGGGGAAAAGTGATGCTATTCCTCACTGCCTCCTGGAACCCCTTCAAATGCCTCGCACAATTTGGCCCTCTCTGCTTTCCTGCGCACTCTATCCTCAAAAGCACCTTTTTTCACTCTCGGCGGCCTCTGGATCAAAAAAGACAAACGTCTAGGTTTTGCTGCCACAGCAAAGTTGCCAGCTGGGAAAAGTGATGCTGGTCCTCACTGCCTCCTGGAACCCCATCGAATGCTCCAGACAATTTGGCCCTCTCTGCTTTCCTGCGCACTCTATCCTCCTAAGCACCTTTTTTCACTCTCGGCGGCGTTTGGAGCAAAAAAGACAAACGTCCAGCTTTTGCTGCCACAGCAAAGGTGCCAGCGGGGAAAAGTGATGCTGGTCCTCACTGCCTCCTGGAACACCTTCAAATGCCCCAGACAATTTGGCCCTCTCTGCTTTCCTGAGCACTCTATCCTCAAAAGCAAATTTTTCACTCTCGGCGGCGTTTGGAGCAAAAAAGACAAACGTCCAGCTTTGGCTGCCACAGCAAAGGTGCCAGCGGGGAAAAGTGATGCTGGTCCTCACTGCCTCCTGGAACCCCTTCAAATGCCCCAGACAATTTGGCCCTCTCTGCTTTCCTGCGCACTCTATCCTCAAAAGCACCTTTTTTCAATTTCTGCATTGTTTGGAGCAAAAAAGACAAACGTCAGTGTTTTGCTGCCACAGCAAAGTGTCCAGTGGGGAAAAGTGATGCTGATCCTCACTGCCTCCTGGAACCCCTTCAAATGCCCCAGACAATTTGGCCCTCTCTGCTTTCCTGCGCACTCTCTCCTCAAAAGTACCTTTTTACATTCTCGGCTGCGTTTGGAGCAAAAAAGACAAACGTCCAGCTTTTGCTGCCACAGCAAAGGAACCAGTGGGGAAAAGTGATGCTCGTCCTCACTGCCTCCTGGAACCCCTTCAAATGCCTCACACAATTTGGCCCTCTCTGCTTTCCTGCGCACTCTATCCTCAAAAGCACCTTTTTTCACTCTCGGCAGCCTCCCCAGCAAAAAAGACAAACGTCCAGCTTTTGCTGCCACAGCAAAGGTGCCAGCGGGGAAAAGTCATGCTGGTCCTCACTGCCTCCTGGAACCCCTTCCAATGCCCCAGACAATTTGGCCCTCTCTGCTTTCCTGCACACTCCATCCTCAAAAGCACCTTTTTTCACTCTCGGCGGCGTTTGGAGCAAAAAAGACAAACGTCCAGCTTTTGCTGCCACAGAAAACGTGCCAGCGTGGAAAAGAGATGCTATTACTCACTGCCTCCTGGAACCCCTTCAAATGCCCCACACAATTTGGCCCTCTCTTCTTTCCTGTGCACTCCATCCTCAAAAGCACCTTTTTTCACTCTCTGCGGCGTTTGGAGCAAAAAAGAAAAAAGTCTAGGATTTGCTGCCACAGCAAAGGTGCCAGCCAGGAAAAGTGATGCTGATCCTCACTGCCTCCTGGAACCCCTTCCAATGCCCCAGACAATTTGGCCCTCTCTGCTTTCCTGCGCACTCTATCCTCAAAAGCAACTTTTTTCACTCTCGGCAGCCTCCGGAGCAAAAAAGAGAAACGTCCATCTTTTGCTGCCACAGCAAAGGTGCCAGCAGGGAAAAGTCATGCTGGTCCTCACAGCCTCCTGGAACCCCTTCAAGTGCCCCAGACAATTTGGCCCTCTCTGCTTTCCTGCGCACTCTATCCTCAAAAGCACCTTTTTTCACTCTCGGCAGCCTCCCCAGCAAAAAAGACAAACGTCCAGCTTTTGCTGCCACAGCAAAGGTGCCAGAGGGGAAAAGTGATGCTTGTCCTCACTGCCTCCTGGAACCCCTTCAAATGCCCCAGACAATTGGGCCCTCTCTGCTTTCCTGCGCACTCTATCCTCAAAAGCACCTTTTTTCACTCTCGGCAGCCTCCCCAGCAAAAAAGACAAACGTCCAGCTTTTGCTGCCACAGCAAAGGTGCCAGCGGGGAAAAGTAATGCTGGTCCTCACTGCCTCCTGGAACCCGTTCAAATTCCCCAGACAATTTGGCCCTCTCTGCTTTCCTGCGCACTCTATCCTCAAAAGCACCTTTTTTCACTCTCGGCAGCCTCCCCAGCAAAAAAGACAAACGTCCAGCTTTTGCTGCCACAGCAAAGGTGACAGTAAGGAAAAGTCATGCTGGTCCTCACTGCCTCCTGGAACCCCTTCAAATGCCCCAGACAATTTGGCCCTCTCTGCTTTCCTGCGCACTCTATCCTCAAAAGCACCTTTTTTCACTCTCGGCAGCCTCCCCAGCAAAAAAGACAAACGTCCAGCTTTTGCTGCCACAGCTAAGGTGCCAGCGGGGAAAAGTCATGCTGGTCCTCACTACCTCCTGGAACCCCTTCAAATGCCCCACACAATTTGGCCCTCTCTGCTTTCCTGCGCACTCTATCCTCAAAAGCACTTTTTTTCACTCTCTCAACCTCAGCAGCAAAAAAGAAAAACGTCCAGCTTTTGCTGCCACAGCAAAGGTGCCAGCGGGGAAAAGTGATGCTGGTCCTCACTACCTCCTGGAACCCCTTCAAAAGCCCCAGACAATTTGGCCCTCTCTGCTTTCCTGCGCACTCGATCCTCAAAAGCACCTTTTTTCACTCTCGGCAGCCTCCCCAGCAAAAAAGACAAACGTCCAGCTTTTGCTGCCACAGCAAAGGTGCCAGCGGGGAAAAATCATGCTGGTCCTCACTGCCTCCTGGAACCCCTTCAAATGCCCCAGACAATTTGGCCCTCTCTGCTTTCCTGCGCACTCTATCCTCAAAAGCACCTTTTTTCACTCTCGGCAGCCTCCCCAGCAAAAAAGACAAACGTCCAGCTTTTGCTGCCACAGCAAAGGTGCCAGCGGGGAAAAGTCATGCTGGTCCTCACTGCCTCCTGGAACCCCTTCAAATGCCCCAGACAATTTGGCCCTCTCTGCTTTCCTGCGCACTCTATCCTCAAAAGCACCTTTTTTCACTCTCGGCAGCCTCCCCAGCAAAAAAGACAAACGTCCAGCTTTTGCTGCCACAGCAAAGGTGCCAGCGGGGAAAAGTCATGCTGGTCCTCCCTGCCTCCTGGAACACCTTCAAATGCCCCAGACAATTGGGCCCTCTCTGCTTTCCTGCGCACTCGATCCTCAAAACCACCTTTTTTCACTCTCGGCAGCCTCCCCAGCAAAAAAGACAAACGTCCAGCTTTTGCTGCCACAGCAAAGGTGCCAGCGGGGAAAAGTGATGCTGGTCCTCACTGCCTCCTGGAACCCCTTCAAATGCCCCAGACAATTTGGCCCTCTCTGCTTTCCTGCGCACTCGATCCTCAAAAGCACCTTTTTTCACTCTCGGCAGCCTCCCCAGCAAAAAAGACAAACGTCCAGCTTTTGCTGCCACAGCAAAGGTGCCAGCGGGGAAAAGTCATGCTGGTCCTCACTGCCTCCTGGAACCCCTTCAAATGCCCCAGACAATTGGGCCCTCTCTGCTGTCCTGCGCACTCTATCCTCAAAGGCACCTTTTTTCACTGTCGGCAGCCTCCCCAGCAAAAAAGACAAACGTCCAGCTTTTGCTGCCACAGCAAAGGTGCCAGCGCGGAAAAGTCATGCTGGTCCTCACTGCCTCCTGGAACCCCTTCAAATGCCCCAGACAATTTGGCCCTCTCTGCTTTCCTGCGCACTCTATCCTCAAAAGCACCTTTTTTCACTCTCGGCAGCCTCTGCAGCAAAAAAGACAAACGTCCAGCTTTTGCTGCCACAGCAAAGGTGCCAGCGGGGAAAAGTCATGCTGGTCCTCACTGCCTCCTGGAACCCCTTCAAATGCCCCAGACAATTTGGCCCTCTCTGCTTTCCTGCGCACTCTATCCTCAAAAGCACCTTTTTTAACTCTCCGTAGCCTCCGCAGCAAAAAAGACAAACGTCCAGCTTTTGCTGCCACAGCAAAGGTGCCAGCGGGGGAAAGTGATGCTTGTCCTCACTGACCCCTAGAACCCCTTCAAATGCCCCAGACAATTTGGCCCTCTCTGCTTTCCTTCGCACTCTATCCTCAAAAGCACCTTTTTTCACTTTCGGCGCTGTCTGGAGCAAAAAAGACAAACGTCCAGCTTTTGCTGCCACAGCAAAGGTGCCAGCGGGGAAAAGTGATGCTGGTCCTCACTGTCTCCTGGAACCCCTTCAAATGCCCCAGACAATTTGGCCCTCTCTGCTTTCCTGCGCACTCTATCCTCAAAAGCACCTTTTTTCACTCTCGGCAGCCTCCCCAGCAAAAAAGACAAACGTCCAGCTTTTGCTGCCACAGCAAAGGTGCCAGCGGGGGAAAGTGATGCTGGTCCTCACTACCTCCTGGAACGCCTTCAAATGCCCCAGACAATTTGGCCCTCTCTGCTTTCCTGCGCACTCTATCCTCAAAAGCACCTTTTTTCACTCTCGGCAGCCTCCCCAGCAAAAAAGACAAACGTCCAGCTTTTGCTGCCACAGCAAAGGTGCCAGCGGGGAAAAGTCGTGCTGGTCCTCCCTGCCTCCTGGAACCCCTTCAAATGCCCCAGACAATTGGGCCCTCTCTGCTTTCCTGCGCACTCGATCCTCAAAACCACCTTTTTTCACTCTCGGCAGCCTCCCCAGCAAAAAAGACAAACGTCCAGCTTTTGCTGCCACAGCAAAGGTGCCAGCGGGGAAAAGTGATGCTGGTCCTCACTGCCTCCTGGAACCCCTTCAAATGCCCCAGACAATTTGGCCCTCTCTGCTTTCCTGCGCACTCTATCCTCAAAAGCACCTTTTTTCACTCTCGGCAGCCTCCCCAGCAAAAAAGACAAACGTCCAGCTTTTGCTGCCAGAGCAAAGGTGCCAGCGGGGGAAAGTGATGCTTGTCCTCACTGACCCCTAGAACCCCTTCAAATGCCCCAGACAATTTGGCCCTCTCTGCTTTCCTGCGCACTCTATCCTCAAAAGCACCTTTTTTCACTTTCGGCGCTGTCTGGAGCAAAAATGACAAACGTCCAGCTTTTGCTGCCACAGCAAAGGTGCCAGCGGGGAAAAGTCATGCTGGTCCTCACTGTCTCCTGGAACCCCTTCAAATGCCCCAGACAATTGGGCCCTCTCTGCTTTCCTGCGCACTCTATCCTCAAAAGCACCTTTTTTCACTCTCGGCAGCCTCCCCAGCAAAAAAGACAAACGTCCAGCTTTTGCTGCCACAGCAAAGGTGCCAGCGGGGGAAAGTGATGCTGGTCCTCACTACCTCCTGGAACCCCTTCAAATGCCCCAGACAATTTGGCCCTCTCTGCTTTCCTGCGCACTCTATCCTCAAAAGCACCTTTTTTCACTCTCGGCAGCCTCCCCAGCAAAAAAGACAAACGTCCAGCTTTTGCTGCCACAGCAAAGGTGCCAGCGGGGAAAAGTCGTGCTGGTCCTCCCTGCCTCCTGGAACACCTTCAAATGCCCCAGACAATTGGGCCCTCTCTGCTTTCCTGCGCACTCGATCCTCAAAACCACCTTTTTTCACTCTCGGCAGCCTCCCCAGCAAAAAAGACAAACGTCCAGCTTTTGCTGCCACAGCAAAGGTGCCAGCGGGGAAAAGTGATGCTGGTCCTCACTGCCTCCTGGAACCCCTTCAAATGCCCCAGACAATTTGGCCCTCTCTGCTTTCCTGCGCACTCGATCCTCAAAAGCACCTTTTTTCACTCTCGGCAGCCTCCCCAGCAAAAAAGACAAACGTCCAGCTTTTGCTGCCAGAGCAAAGGTGCCAGCGGGGGAAAGTGATGCTTGTCCTCACTGACCCCTAGAACCCCTTCAAATGCCCCAGACAATTTGGCCCTCTCTGCTTTCCTGCGCACTCTATCCTCAAAAGCACCTTTTTTCACTTTCGGCGCTGTCTGGAGCAAAAAAGACAAACGTCCAGATTTTGCTGCCACAGCAAAGCTGCCAGCGGGGAAAAGTGATGCTGGTCCTCACTGTCTCCTGGAACCCCTTCAAATGCCCCAGACAATTTGGCCCTCTCTGCTGTCCTGCGCACTCTATCCTCAAAGGCACCTTTTTTCACTCTCGGCAGCCTCCCCAGCAAAAAAGACAAACGTCCAGCTTTTGCTGCCACAGCAAAGGTGCCAGCGGGGAAAAGTCATGCTGGTCCTCACTGCCTCCTGGAACCCCTTCAAATGCCCCAGACAATTTGGCCCTCTCTGCTTTCCTGCGCACTCTATCCTCAAAAGCACCTTTTTTCACTCTCGGCAGCCTCCCCAGCAAAAAAGACAAACGTCCAGCTTTTGCTGCCACAGCAAAGGTGCCAGCGGGGAAAAGTCATGCTGGTCCTCACTGCCTCCTGGAACCCCTTCAAATGCCCCAGACAATTTGGCCCTCTCTGCTTTCCTGCGCACTCTATCCTCAAAAGCACCTTTTTTCACTTTCTGCATTGTTTGGAGCAAAAAAGACAAACGTCAGTGTTTTGCTGCCACAGCAAAGTGTCCAGTGGGGAAAAGTGATGCTGATCCTCACTGCCTCCTGGAACCCCTTCAAATGCCCCAGACAATTTGGCCCTCTCTGCTTTCCTGCGCACTCTCTCCTCAAAAGTACCTTTTTACATTCTCGGCTGCGTTTGGAGCAAAAAAGACAAACGTCCAGCTTTTGCTGCCACAGCAAAGGAACCAGTGGGGAAAAGTGATGCTCGTCCTCACTGCCTCCTGGAACCCCTTCAAATGCCTCACACAATTTGGCCCTCTCTGCTTTCCTGCGCACTCTATCCTCAAAAGCACCTTTTTTCACTCTCGGCAGCCTCCCCAGCAAAAAAGACAAACGTCCAGCTTTTGCTGCCACAGCAAAGGTGCCAGCGGGGAAAAGTCATGCTGGTCCTCACTGCCTCCTGGAACCCCTTCCAATGCCCCAGACAATTTGGCCCTCTCTGCTTTCCTGCGCACTCTATCCTCAAAAGCACCTTTTTTCACTCTCGGCGGCGTTTGGAGCAAAAAAGACAAACGTCCAGCTTTTGCTGCCACAGCAAAGGTGCCAGCGGGGAAAAGTGATGCTTGTCCTCACTGCCTCCTGGAACCCCTTCAAATGCCCCAGACAATTTGGCCCTCTCTGCTTTCCTGCGCACTCTATCCTCAAAGGCACCTTTTTTCACTCTCGGCAGCCTCCCCAGCAAAAAAGACAAACGTCCAGCTTTTGCTGCCACAGCAAAGGTGCCAGCGGGGAAAAGTCATGCTGGTCCTCACTGCCTCCTGGAACCCGTTCAAATTCCCCAGACAATTTGGCCCTCTCTGCTTTCCTGCGCACTCTATCCTCAAAAGCACCTTTTTTAACTCTCCGCAGCCTCCGCAGCAAAAAAGACAAACGTCCAGCTTTTGCTGCCACAGCAAAGGTGCCAGCGGGGAAAAGTCATGCTGGTCCTCACTGCCTCCTGGAACCCGTTCAAATTCCCCAGACAATTTGGCCCTCTCTGCTTTCCTGCGCACTCTATCCTCAAAAGCACCTTTTTTCACTCTCGGCAGCCTCCCCAGCAAAAAAGACATACATCCAGATTTTGCTGACACAGCAAAGGTGACAGCGGGGAAAAGTCATGCTGCTCCTCACTGCCTCCTGGAACCCCTTCAAATGCTGGAGACAATTTGGCCCTCTCTGCTTTCCAGCGCACACTATCCTCAAAAGCACCTTTTTTCACACTCGGCAGCCTCTGCAGCAAAAAAGACAAATGTCCAGCTTTTGCTGCCACAGCAAAGGAACCAGTGGGGAAAAGTGATGCTCGTCCTCACTGCCTCCTGGAACCCTTTCAAATGCCGCAGACAATTTGGCCCTCTCTGCTTTCCTGCGCACTCCATCCTCAAAAGCACCTTTTTTCACTCTCGGCGGCGTTTGGAGCAAAAAAGACAAACGTCCAGCTTTTGCTGCCACAGAAAAGGTGCCAGCGTGGAAAAGAGATGCTATTACTCACTGCCTCCTGGAACCCCTTCAAATGCCCCACACAATTTGGCCCTCTCTTCTTTCCTGTGCACTCCATCCTCAAAAGCACCTTTTTTCACTCTCTGCGGCGTTTGGAGCAAAAAAGAAAAAAGTCTAGGATTTGCTGCCACAGCAAAGGTGCCAGCCAGGAAAAGTGATGCTGATCCTCACTGCCTCCTGGAACCCCTTCCAATGCCCCAGACAATTTGGCCCTCTCTGCTTTCCTGCGCACTCTATCCTCAAAAGCAACTTTTTTCACTCTCGGCAGCCTCCGGAGCAAAAAAGAGAAACGTCCATCTTTTGCTGCCACAGCAAAGGTGCCAGCAGGGAAAAGTCATGCTGGTCCTCACTGCCTCCTGGAACCCCTTCAAATGCCCCAGACAATTTGGCCCTCTCTGCTTTCCTGCGCACTCTATCCTCAAAAGCACCTTTTTTCACTCTCGGCAGCCTCCCCAGCAAAAAAGACAAACGTCCAGCTTTTGCTGCCACAGCAAAGGTGCCAGAGGGGAAAAGTGATGCTTGTCCTCACTGCCTCCTGGAACCCCTTCAAATGCCCCAGACAATTGGGCCCTCTCTGCTTTCCTGCGCACTCTATCCTCAAAAGCACCTTTTTTCACTCTCGGCAGCCTCCCCAGCAAAAAAGACAAACGTCCAGCTTTTGCTGCCACAGCAAAGGTGCCAGCGGGGAAAAGTAATGCTGGTCCTCACTGACTCCTGGAACCCGTTCAAATTCCCCAGACAATTTGGCCCTCTCTGCTTTCCTGCGCACTCTATCCTCAAAAGCACCTTTTTTCACTCTCGGCAGCCTCCCCAGCAAAAAAGACAAACGTCCAGCTTTTGCTGCCACAGCAAAGGTGACAGTAAGGAAAAGTCATGCTGGTCCTCACTGCCTCCTGGAACCCCTTCAAATGCCCCAGACAATTTGGCCCTCTCTGCTTTCCTGCGCACTCTATCCTCAAAAGCACCTTTTTTCACTCTCGGCAGCCTCCCCAGCAAAAAAGACAAACGTCCAGCTTTTGCTGCCACAGCTAAGGTGCCAGCGGGGAAAAGTCATGCTGGTCCTCACTACCTCCTGGAACCCCTTCAAATGCCCCACACAATTTGGCCCTCTCTGCTTTCCTGCGCACTCTATCCTCAAAAGCACTTTTTTTCACTCTCTCAACCTCAGCAGCAAAAAAGAAAAACGTCCAGCTTTTGCTGCCACAGCAAAGGTGCCAGCGGGGAAAAGTGATGCTGGTCCTCACTACCTCCTGGAACCCCTTCAAAAGCCCCAGACAATTTGGCCCTCTCTGCTTTCCTGCGCACTCGATCCTCAAAAGCACCTTTTTTCACTCTCGGCAGCCTCCCCAGCAAAAAAGACAAACGTCCAGCTTTTGCTGCCACAGCAAAGGTGCCAGCGGGGAAAAATCATGCTGGTCCTCACTGCCTCCTGGAACCCCTTCAAATGCCCCAGACAATTTGGCCCTCTCTGCTTTCCTGCGCACTCTATCCTCAAAAGCACCTTTTTTCACTCTCGGCAGCCTCCCCAGCAAAAAAGACAAACGTCCAGCTTTTGCTGCCACAGCAAAGGTGCCAGCGGGGAAAAGTCATGCTGGTCCTCACTGCCTCCTGGAACCCCTTCAAATGCCCCAGACAATTTGGCCCTCTCTGCTTTCCTGCGCACTCTATCCTCAAAACCACCTTTTTTCACTCTCGGCAGCCTCCCCAGCAAAAAAGACAAACGTCCAGCTTTTGCTGCCACAGCAAAGGTGCCAGCGGGGAAAAGTCATGCTGGTCCTCCCTGCCTCCTGGAACCCCTTCAAATGCCCCAGACAATTGGGCCCTCTCTGCTTTCCTGCGCACTCGATCCTCAAAACCACCTTTTTTCACTCTCGGCAGCCTCCCCAGCAAAAAAGACAAACGTCCAGCTTTTGCTGCCACAGCAAAGGTGCCAGCGGGGAAAAGTCATGCTGGTCCTCACTGCCTCCTGGAACCCCTTCAAATGCCCCAGACAATTGGGCCCTCTCTGCTGTCCTGCGCACTCTATCCTCAAAGGCACCTTTTTTCACTGTCGGCAGCCTCCCCATCAAAAAAGACAAACGTCCAGCTTTTGCTGCCACAGCAAAGGTGCCAGCGCGGAAAAGTCATGCTGGTCCTCACTGCCTCCTGGAACCCCTTCAAATGCCCCAGACAATTTGGCCCTCTCTGCTTTCCTGCGCACTCTATCCTCAAAAGCACCTTTTTTCACTCTCGGCAGCCTCTGCAGCAAAAAAGACAAACGTCCAGCTTTTGCTGCCACAGCAAAGGTGCCAGCGGGGAAAAGTCATGCTGGTCCTCACTGCCTCCTGGAACCCCTTCAAATGCCCCAGACAATTTGGCCCTCTCTGCTTTCCTGCGCACTCTATCCTCAAAAGCACCTTTTTTAACTCTCCGTAGCCTCCGCAGCAAAAAAGACAAACGTCCAGCTTTTGCTGCCACAGCAAAGGTGCCAGCGGGGGAAAGTGATGCTTGTCCTCACTGACCCCTAGAACCCCTTCAAATGCCCCAGACAATTTGGCCCTCTCTGCTTTCCTTCGCACTCTATCCTCAAAAGCACCTTTTTTCACTTTCGGCGCTGTCTGGAGCAAAAAAGACAAACGTCCAGCTTTTGCTGCCACAGCAAAGGTGCCAGCGGGGAAAAGTGATGCTGGTCCTCACTGTCTCCTGGAACCCCTTCAAATGCCCCAGACAATTTGGCCCTCTCTGCTTTCCTGCGCACTCTATCCTCAAAAGCACCTTTTTTCACTCTCGGCAGCCTCCCCAGCAAAAAAGACAAACGTCCAGCTTTTGCTGCCACAGCAAAGGTGCCAGCGGGGGAAAGTGATGCTGGTCCTCACTACCTCCTGGAACCCCTTCAAATGCCCCAGACAATTTGGCCCTCTCTGCTTTCCTGCGCACTCTATCCTCAAAAGCACCTTTTTTCACTCTCGGCAGCCTCCCCAGCAAAAAAGACAAACGTCCAGCTTTTGCTGCCACAGCAAAGGTGCCAGCGGGGAAAAGTCGTGCTGGTCCTCCCTGCCTCCTGGAACCCCTTCAAATGCCCCAGACAATTGGGCCCTCTCTGCTTTCCTGCGCACTCGATCCCAAAAGCACCTTTTTTCACTCTCGGCAGCCTCCCCAGCAAAAAAGACAAACGTCCAGCTTTTGCTGCCACAGCAAAGGTGCCAGCGGGGAAAAGTGATGCTGGTCCTCACTGCCTCCTGGAACCCCTTCAAATGCCCCAGACAATTTGGCCCTCTCTGCTTTCCTGCGCACTCTATCCTCAAAAGCACCTTTTTTCACTCTCGGCAGCCTCCCCAGCAAAAAAGACAAACGTCCAGCTTTTGCTGCCACAGCAAAGGTGCCAGCGGGGGAAAGTGATGCTTGTCCTCACTGACCCCTAGAACCCCTTCAAATGCCCCAGACAATTTGGCCCTCTCTGCTTTCCTGCGCACTCTATCCTCAAAAGCACCTTTTTTCACTTTCGGCGCTGTCTGGAGCAAAAAAGACAAACGTCCAGATTTTGCTGCCACAGCAAAGCTGCCAGCGGGGAAAAGTGATGCTGGTCCTCACTGTCTCC